>NC_057802.1:485423683-485433492 GCF_018294505.1 Triticum aestivum | reverse complement strand
GCGAGGCGCCGTCGAGGAGGCGGGGGCCGGCCCCGGGCCTCGGCGGGCCGCGGGCGGCGCGGGCGTACGGGCGGCGGGTCGGGGGACGTGGCAGCGTGCGATTGGACGAGGAGGCAGCGGCGGACGTGTCCGGCGCTGAGGAAGACGCGTCCGGCGGCGCGGAGGGGAAAATGATCTAGGGTTTCGCCCGAATTTCGGAGGGGGAGGTGTATATATAGGTAGAGGGAGCTAGGAGAGTCCAAATTGAGCACGGTTTTCGCCCACACGATCGTGATCGAACGACCTAGAGCATGGAAGTGACTTAGAGGGGTTTTGGGCTGTTTAGAGAGGGGTTTTGCTGCAACACACAAACGGACTTTGCGGTTACCCGGTTAACTGTAGGAGTACCAAACGACCTCCAAATGGAACGAAACTTGACCGGTGGTATACCAAGGCCACTTGACAAGCCTCGGTCCATTCCGAGAATGTTTAACACCCGCTCACGAAAAGAAAACAAGAGGGGTGCGCCGGAGGAGATGGGAGTGCCGGTTTGCAAAACGGACAACGGGGAAAATGCTCGGATGCATGAGACGAACACGTATGCAAATGCAATTCACATGATGACATGAAATGAGATGCATGACATGAACAAAATGCAAAACAAAAAACAAAAACCCGACCACGAATGGAATATCATAACACGTAGCCGAAAATGGCAAGAGTTGGAGTTACAAATATGGAAAGTTACATCCGGGGTGTTACAACACTCCACCACTACGAGACGATCTCGTCCAGAGATCTAGGGCTGAAAGAACTCCGGATATTCGGAACGGAGATGGTCCTCGCGTTCCCAGGTGGCTTCTCGGTCGGAATGGTGCGACCACTTCACTTTCAGGAATTTGATTGACTTGTTGCGAGTCTTGCGCTCAGTTTCTTCAAGAATAGCAACGGGGTGCTCATGATCAGACAGATTTTCTTGGAGGTCAATCTCTTCAAAGTTGATGGTGCGCTCGGGAGTCTTGAAGCACTTGCGAAGCTGTGACACGTGGAACACATCGTGCATGTTCGCGAAGTTGGAAGGAAGCTCAAGTTGATAGGCGAGGTCGCCTCTTTTGCCAACGATCTTGAAAGGACCCACGTATCTAGGGGCAAGCTTCCCTTTGATACCGAAGCGACGAGTGCCGTTCATTGGAGAGACGCGGAGGTAGACATGGTCTCCGATCTCGAAAGCCACATCACGGTGCTTACTATCATAGTAACTCTTCTGGCGCGATTGCGCGGCTTTGAGATTCTCACGGATGACTTTACACATTTCTTCAGCCTCTGTGATTAAGTCATTGCCAAGAAGTTGGCGTTCGCCAGTCTCTGACCAATTGAGAGGAGTACGGCACTTTCTGCCATAGAGAATCTCGAATGGGGCCTTGCCCGAACTCGCTTGGAAGCTGTTGTTGTAGGAGAACTCGGCATATGGAAGACAATCTTCCCATTTCATGCCAAAGGAAATGACACAAGCCCTGAGCATATCTTCAAGAATTTGATTGACTTGCTCGACTTGGCCACTAGTTTGAGGATGGAAAGCTGTGTTGAAGCGAATGTTGGTGCCCATGGCCTTCTGGAAGGAGTCCCAGAACTTAGAAGTGAAGATGCTTCCACGATCTGAAGAAATCAATTGTGGAATGCCGTGCAAGGAGACAATCCTGGAGGTGTATAGCTCTGCCAACTGAGCTGCTGTGATAGATTCTTTGATTGGAAGGAAATGAGCCACTTTAGAAAGCTTGTCAATGACAACGAAGATAGCATCATTTCCGCGCTTGGACTTTGGAAATCCAGTCACGAAGTCCATTTCGATATGATCAAACTTCCATTCTAGAATAGCAAGAGGTTGGAGGAGACCAGCTGGTCGTTGGTGTTCTGCTTTCACTCTTCTACAGACATCACATTCATTCACGAATTGAGCGATTTCTCGCTTCATTCGAGTCCACCAATACGACTGCTTGAGGTCATGGTACATCTTCGTACTTCCAGGATGGATGGAAAGAAGAGAATTGTGCGCCTCGTTCATAATGACTTTCCTTAGATCACCTTTAGGAACCACATCCGGTCCTCGAAGAATAAAGTGTCTCTGTCATCAATGCGATAGCACTTGTATTTGGAAAGACCCTTGCCGATACCACGTTTCACCTTCTTCACCATGGTATCCAGGAGTTGTGCCTCACGAATTTGATCTTCCAAAGTAGGAGAGACTATGAGGTTGGCAAGAAAGCCTTGAGGAACAACTTGAAGATTCAGCTTGCGGAAAGCTTCACAAAGATCCGGTTGGAATGGCTTGAGGATTAAGCTGTTGCAATAAGCCTTCCTGCTCAAAGCATCTGCAATGACATTGGCCTTGCCTGGAGTATATTCAATACTCGGATTATACTCTTGAATCATTTTGACCCATCGAGTCTGCCTGAGGTTGAGGTTGGGCTGAGTGAAGATGTACTTGAGACTCTTGTGATCGGTGAATATGTCCACTTGTCTTCCCAACAAGAGATGTCTCCACGTTATTAATGCATGGACAACTGCCGCCAACTCAAGATCGTGAGTGGGGCAGTTCTTTTCGTTGGGCTTCAACTGACGAGAGGTATAGGCCACAACTTTCTTCTCTTGCATTAACACAGCACCGAGACCTTGGAGAGAAGCATCACAGAAAACTTCGAATGGCTTGGATTCGTCAGGAGGAGTTAAGACAGGAGCTGTGACGAGTTTCTCTTTGAGAGTGTTGAAAGCAACGTCACACTCAGGAGACCAGACATACTTCACATGCTTCTGGGGGAGGTTGGAAAGAGGCTTTGCAATCTTAGGGAAATTCTCAACGAATCTTCGGCAATAGCTTGCAAGACCAAGAAAACTGCGAAGCTGCTTGACATTCTGAGGAGGTTCCCAATTCACAATTGCGGACACCTTCTCGGGATTAATAGCGATGCCCTTGGCAGAGATGATATGACCAAGGTAAAGAACTTCATCAAGCCAAAACTCACATTTGGAAAACTTCGCATAAAATTGATACTCTCTGAGCTTGTCGAGCACCAATCTCAAATGTTTGGCATGATCCTTCTTATTCTTGGAGAAGACCAAGATATCATCGAGATACACCAGGGCGAATTCATTGGTATAGGGATTGAAGATGAAATTCATCATCCGAGAGAAAGTTGGAGGAGCATTGACAAGGCCGAAAGACATGACGGTATATTCATAAGAACCAAAGCTTGTTCTGAATGCTGTCTTGGGAATATCTTCTTCACGAATGCGAATCTGATGATAACCCATACGAAGGTCAAGCTTGGAGAATACTTTAGCACCTTTGAGTTGCTCGAATAGCTCATTGATGTTGGGAAGTGGATACTTGTTCTTGATGTCTTCTTGTTCAATGGACGATAGTCGACACAAAGTCGGTCCGTGCCATCCTTCTTCTGGACAAAAAGAACACCACAACCCCATGGAGATGAACTTGGTCTGATCAAACCCAGACGCTCTTGTTCATCGAGCTGTTTCTTCAATTCCTTCAGCTCCTTGGGTCCAAGCTTGTAAGGACGCTTGTAAACGGGTTCAGTGCCAGGCTCAAGATTGATAACGAACTCAACTGGCCGGTGAGGAGGCATACCCGGGAGCTCTTCTGGAAAGACATCTTGATACTCACAAACGACTGGAATCTGAGAGATGGCATTCAATTCACCCTTCTCATTGAGAGAAAACAACCGAATGGTTTCATCACGAGCGGCATAAATGATAACATCCTCAGAAGAGTGTGTCAATTGAATTTCCCTGGCAGCACAATCAAGTTGAGCCTTGTGCTTAGAAAGCCAGTCCATCCCGAGAATAAGATCAATATCCGAGTCACCCAGAATAAAAGGTTTAGACAGAAATTTATAGTTGCCCATCTTGATAGAAACATCCGGAATCATTGTAGTAGCCCTCATAGAAGAACCCGGAGAAACAACTCCCATGGGTTTTTCCAACATTTCCGAAATGAAATCATGCTTTGCAACAAATGATCTTGACATGAAACAATGCGATGCACCAGTGTCAACAAGAACTTTTGCAGGAATATCATTAACAGGAAGATTACCCATTATCACATTAGTAGATTCCTCTGCTTGAGCTGCATTCATCATGTTCACCTTTGCAGACTTGGGATTATGCTTGACCACTGCATTGCTGGAAGATCTGATAGGAGGAGGAGGCGGAAGGTGCCTTTGATTGAAGCACTTGTTAGTATAGTGACCTTTCTGCTGACACTTGTTGCAAGTCACCTCTGAGAGTGGACGATGATAAGGAGCATTCGACTTTGGAGCTTGATTATGAGACTTGTTCTGATAGCCAGAGTTGGAAGAGTGTGAAGATCCATGACCACCTTTGTTCTTCTACTGGTAAGGCTGACGAAACGGAGGAGGAGGAGGCAACCAGAACTTCTGTTGCTTAGCTGCCACAAGTGAGGAAGAAGAAGACTGAACTGCGTCCCTGACTCTCTTCTTAGAAGCCTCACACTTGAGCTAAGCAGCTTCTTGCTTCAGTGCCATGTTATAGAATTGATCAAACTGAGTAGGCTCAACAAGAACGAGAGCTAACTGCAGATCCTCTCTAAGGCCACCTCTGAAGTGATAGATCATGCTCTTTTCATCAGGAACGTCTTGTTTAGCGAAGCGAGCAAGTATCTGAAACTGGATGTTGAATTGATACACAGACATGTTGCCTTGCTTGAGATTGCGGAACTCCTCACGCTTGCTCTCAACAACACTTTGTGGAATGTGGTGCGCTTTGAAGTCCCGACAGAATTCAGTCCAAGTGATCACACGACCTCCTCTGTAATCTTTGTATTGTTGATACCAATCAGCAGTTTGGTCCTTGAGCTGAAAAGAAGCGAACTTGACATAGTCCTCAGGCCTGACATTGCTACATTCAAAATGCTTGTTGATGTCCACGAGCCAATCATCGGCATCCGTGGCCTCGGCACAGTAGCTGAAAGACTTGGGCTGATTTGCGAGAAACTGTTTGAGGGTAGCGAAGTGAGGCTGATTGTTGCCTTGACCTTGATTTCCTTGATTGCCTTGCCCTTGGGTGCGTTCTTGCAAGAGTTGCAGAATCATCTGAGCATTGGCGTTGGTGGCTGCCATGATAGCTTGCCATGCCTCCGGAGGCGGAGGTGGTGGCGGAGGGTTCGCCTGACTCCCATCATTGCGTTTCGGATTCTGACGCGTTGGCGGAGCCATCCTGAAGAGGGTGACATCCGTTAGCATCTTGATAGACAAATAGACAAGTAGAATCAACGGATAGAAATTGCAACATATAGTCTTCACAATAAACATTCGAACGAGGATGGCCGAATGAATTCCATAGTAAATCATCACACTTCCATTAAGTTGAGAAGCCACTTAGAAAAAAAAGTGTGGAATCAACATTTGACTTTGAAGCAACTCGGATACCACAATTCAAAACAAAACAAAGTATTGGCTTGCAGCATAAGCCGGAACAAACATATGATAGAGATTTCGTCCGAAGTTTTTGTGGTGGGGCCCACACGGGCTCGATCGTACAACACCATCATGTACAAGGCTGTGCACATGACATACGAAGCGTCCCTGAGTCGGCATAGCCAAGGACTCTTTAAGACACTACGAGACCACTGTAAAACCAACCGTGGAAAGGCGGACCACTAGACGTCGAACCCCAATCTCATATCATGCGTTTGTCGGAAAGATATCCTAGGAGCTACTTGAATTCCCACTTATAAACTCCCGAAACTTTCTGGTTATGCAATCTGGTGTTGGGGATATAGGGGACACAAAATATATCACCCAAACTAGCAATCCCTAGATCCAGCTGTATCCATCCGTCAACACATAACCAAGAAACCTTCGGAAATCGTGTACCTCAACCTTCGAAAAGCATCCGTTATACGAGTTATCGCAATAGTCCCGAACTTCCGCCCCAGTACTGGGTGGCATCGAGGTGATCTCACCAACAACTGCATAAAAGAGATTTCGATGTCGGCGAAACTCAGGTATTCCAGAACTGCAACGATAAAATTATGACGACAACACCTCGGAGCTCAACTCCCCGGGACACTGCCACAACCCCTAAATGTCAGGAGGCACCAAGAACAATGTTCTCGTCACAAAACCGTCGAAACGATTCCAAGATACCCGCGTGATCCTAAAAAAATTGTTAGTGAAATTTGAGGAGAGAAGAGTCAAAACTTCTACGTCAGGAGGCCTCACCAGAGCGACGAAGGGACTGAGGAGTAAAAAGAATCCTACTCTCTGATATATATAATCCTAAGACTCAAAACATTTTTGTTCTAGACTCAACAACGCCAGTGATTCGATCAAGCAGGGGGCTCCTAAGTCGGGGATGGCTCTGATTACCAACTTATAACGCCCACGATGCGGCTATATATCCCACGTGTCGAGGCACGACGTAGAGGCATAACCGCATTGTGGTTTTGTCGCAAGAAGGGTCATCTTCACACAATCCCATGTAATGAACAAGAATGGGATAACGAGAGCTGGCTTACAATCGCCACTTCACACAATACATAAATTAATTCATACATCATCCAAAATCCACACATAGACCGACTACGGTTAGATCCAAATGAAAATAAGATAACCCCAAATGCTAGATCCCCAATCGTCCCAACTGGGCTCCACTACTGATCATCAGGAAAAGACACATAGTAACGACCACGTTCCTCATCGAACTCCCACTTGAGGTCGATCTCATCATCTGCACTGGCATCGTCGGCACCTGCAACTGTTTTGGTAGAATCTGTGAGTCACGAGGACTCAACAATCTCACACCCGCGAGATCAAGACTAATTAAGCTTACAGGAAAGGATGGTGTAAAGAGGTGGAGCTGCAGCAGGCAATAAGCATATATGGTGGCTAACATACGCAAAGAGAGCGAGAAGAGAAGCAACGCAACGGTCGCGAAGCTAGAAATGATCAAGAAGTGATCCTGAAACTACTTACGTTCATGCATAACTCAAACCGTGTTCACCTCCCGGACTCCGCCGTGAAGAGACCATCACGGCTACACAGACGGTTGATGTATTTTAATTAAATCGAGTGACAAGTTCTCTACAACCGGACATTAACAAATTCCCATCTGCCTCATAACCGCGGGCACGGTTTTTGAAAGATAATACCATGCAGGGGTGTCCCAACTTAGCCCATTATAAGCTCTCACGGTCAACGAAGGATAAACCTTCTCCCGGAAAAACCCGATCAGTCTCGGAATCCCGGTTTACAAGACATTTCGACAATGGTAAAACAAGACCAGCAAGACCACCCGCTGTGCCGACAAATCCCGATAGGAGCTGCACATATCTCGTTCTCAGGGCACACCGGATAAGCTAAGCGTACAGGTACCAACGTAACCCAAGTTGCCAAGGGACGGTCCCGCACGGTGCTCTAGTTTGGACCAACACTCGGAGGAGCACTGGCCCGGGGGTTAAAATAAAGATGACCCTCGGGCTCGCGAAAACCCGGGGGGAAAAAGGCTTAGGTGGCAAATGGTAAAACCAAGGTTGGGCCTTGATGGAGGAGTTTTATTCAAGGCGAACTGTCAAGGGGGTCCCATAAATCACCCAACCGCGTAAGGAACACAAAATCAAGGAACATAATCCCGGTATGACGGAAACTAGGGCGGCAAGAGTGGAACAAAACACCAGGCATAAGGCCGAGCCTTCCACCCTTTACCAAATATATAGATGCATTAATTAAATAAGAGATATTGTGATATTCCAGAATATCCATGTTCCAACATGGAACCAACTTCAACTTCACCTGCAACTAGCAACGCTATAAGAAGGGTTGAGCAAAAGCGGTAACTTAGCCAAACAACGGTTTGCTAGGAAAGGATGGTTAGAGGCTTGACATGGTAATATGGGAGGTGTGATATAGCAAGTGGTAGGTAGCGCAGCATGGCAATAGAACGAGCAACTAGCAAAGCAAAGATAGAAGTGATCTCGAGGGTATGGTCATCTTGCCTGCAAGGTTCTCAGAGTTGTCGAAAGCTTGATCCTCGTAAGCGTACTCAACAGGTTCCTCATTCGCGAACTCGTCTCCTGGCTCTACCCACATCAAGAACACAAGCAATGGAACCACAATCAATCACGGGAAATGCACAAGTAACATGATGCAATACATGAATGATATGCAAGATATGATATGCGATGCATATGCGTGCTCCGGAGGAAAAATGATGAACAAGGCAGTAACTTGGCAAACCAAGTATGCCACTGGAAAGATGAGATGATTTCGGTCGAAATCGATATAAAGATCACCGGAAACGGATGCACGGTTTGCAAATGGGAAGCAAAACAAAAATGACGCGAATCTGCGATTAACAGCATGATAGCACTTAAAAAGCAACAAGTAACAATGCTACAGCACCCCAACATAGCAACAAAGCATATGGAAGTAATCTACAGGACATGCTTGACAAAAGACGAACACTGAACTACGGCTAGATCACACCACAGCAGGTTCAAACAAGCATGGCAAAAGTGCAACAGATAACAGGTTCACAGACTTGGTGAAAATTACTGGACATGCCTGAAACAGCATCAGGTAGCAATGTTCAGAGCAAGAAATCAACATGCTACAGGAACTTAACATAGCAAAACAAGGCATGGAATGAATCTACTAAATGCATATGACAAAAGTCCCTTACTGACCATAAGCCAAAAAGGACCAGAAGACATGATGGCCACCATGTAACCATAGCAAGTTACGTTAACAGGTTTCAGACTTGGCAGAAAACAGAGCATGGCAGAAACAGACATTATGAGGGCATATTTGTGAGCTTGATGAACTCACCACAAAGCAATGCATGACAAAACAAGCATACCTACAGCAATATGGCATGTTTATGAAGCTATCCATGGCAAGATCAAGTACATAGCATGTATGAAACAACTACAACCAGCTTGGCAAATTTGAATATCATGTTAACAATCTGCCAGAAATATTTTATAGCAAAAGTAGAGAAAGATTGAGTAATGCTATGGCACTCCATAATTGCAAACAAGGGCATGAATGGATCAACTACATTAATATCTACAAAACATCCTTACTGAACATCTCCAAAATAAGCATGGATCTCTCTGTAGCCACATGGATACATAGCAACAAAATAAAAGCAGTCACAGACTTAGAGAAATTACTAAGTCCCTGAAATCAGAAACATCACGAGGCCTAGTTTGCATGCTTGTGCTAGTCACCACAGAGATCACACAAGTACATAGCATACACCTCTGTAAAGATGGCATGACATACATCAAAACACATGTAGAGCTCCTACTCATAAGATGCACAGATTAAATGCAACAAAAATAATAAATCCTCAAGTTCTGATAAGTAACAGTAGATAACAGCAACTAGCACTCTTGCAGAGATTTGGGAATCAAGATGGACTCAAATGAACATGGCATAATGGAACAAAATGAAGAGCATCACGAGACGAACATTTCGATATATTACACGCACGAAACGGAGCTATATGCAGAGAGTTATGATGTGATGAACAGGTGCACATATTGTAAAAATATTAGGACTTAGAATATTCGGGAGAGGGAGAAAAGTCAACCCGAGGGCTTTGGATCGGGATCTGGCCGGAGTTCGAAGGCGCGGCGGCCGAAGCTCGGGGAGACGTCGGCTCGGGCGGAGAGGAGGAGGGGAGCTCGGAGGAGGGGCGGCGCCGGCGAACGGCGGAGGAGGAGGCGGCGGCGCGGGCACCGAGGCGGCGGTGCGGTTGGAGCCGCGGCGGCGGTGGTGCGGCTCCGGCCG
>NC_057802.1:485421679-485423171 GCF_018294505.1 Triticum aestivum | reverse complement strand
CTTGGGCCGCGGGGGCCGGCCCCGGGCCTCGGCGGGCCGCGGGCGGCGCGGGCGTACGGGCGGCGGGTCGGGTGATGTGGAAGCGTGCGATTGGACGAGGAGGCGGCGGCGGACGTGTCCGGAGCTGAGGAAGACGCGTCCGGCGACGCGGAAGGGAAAATGATCTAGGGTTTCGCCCGAATTTCAGAGGGGGAGGTGTATATATAGGTAGAGGGAGCTAGGAGAGTCCAAATTGAGAACGGTTTTCGCCCACACGATCGTGATCGAACGACCTAGAGCATGGAAGTGACTTAGAGGGGTTTTGGGCTGTTTAGAGAGGGGTTTTGCTGCAACACACAAACGGACTTTGCGGTTACCCGGTTAACTGTAGGAGTAGCAAACGACCTCCAAATGGAACGAAACTTGACCGGTGGTCTACTGGTGGTATACCAAGGCCACTTGACAAGCCTCGGTCCATTCCGAGAACGTTTAACACCCGCTCACGAAAAAAAACAAGAGGGGTGCGCCGGAGGAGATGGGAGTGCCGGTTTGCAAAACGGGCAACGGGGAAAATGCTCGGATGCATCAGACGAACACGTACGCAAATGCAATGCACATGATGACATGAAATGAGACGCATGACATGAACAAAATGCAAAACAAAAAACAAAAACCCGACCACGAATGGAATAGCATAACACGTAGCCGAAAATGGCAAGAGTTGGAGTTACAAGTATGGAAAGTTACATCCGGAGTGTTACATTAACTAAAAAGGTTAATTAGTGTAATTAGTGATTAGGTTAATCTAATTAGGATTAATTAAGTTAATTATTATTATTATTATTACTTTAATCTCTTTTTTTAACGTTCTGGGGGCTGGGCCCCGGCTGTCATTGAGCCAGGGCCTTAGCGGGCGTGTGGGGTTACGGGCGCGGGCAAATCCCGAATGGGCGTAGCGGGCGTGGCCGACAGGGGCGCACCCGACTGGGGCGGGCCCAGGCGCTGGGGCTCGGGCGAGGCCATCGGCGCGGCCGCCGGCTCCCACGGCGCCAGCCAGCAGAGGCGGCGGAGGGGTGGAACCGGAGCGGGAGGCGGTGCGTCGGGGCGAGCGCAGATGGCCGCGATGGCCGGCGGGGGTGGTTGCGAGCGGTGTGTGCAGAGGAGGCGGGGATGGCCGGGCATGGCCCCGGCAGAGCCGCGTGGGTGGCGGGCGGCTGCGGCCATGCGGGCAGTGGCCACAAACGCAGCGGGCGCGGCGAGCATGAGTAACGGCAGCGGAAGCCAGTGCAGCAACGGCAGGTAGCAGGAGAGGCAGCGACGGCGCATAAGCAGCTAGCAGCGTAGCGGCAGGCATGAGGCCGCGCGGGTTGGGCACGGGGAGTGCACGGAGGTGCGCTGCAGGCGCACCAAGCGCGACCAGGACGGCCAGGGGCGCGGTCCGGTGGTGGGGGGCGTGAGCGCGAGGTGTGGGAGGCCGGGCGCGTGCGCGCGCGACGGCGCGTCGTGAGGTGCG
>NC_057802.1:485290816-485421085 GCF_018294505.1 Triticum aestivum | reverse complement strand
GGGGGGTTCGATCTAGGGTTTCCTAGACAGGGGGATATGGGGGAGTGGAGTGAGCCTGCTGGGCCGGAGCCTAGTGAGGGGGGCTTTTCCTTTTACCTTTGTTTTTGTTTTTGTTTTGTTTTGATTTTCTTTTATTTATTTATTTTTCCTTTATTGTTTTAATTCATTTTAAAGTATTTATGCATTTTGTAAAAGCGTGGTTTCTTCACCATAATTACCTATGCATTAATTGCACACTCAGAACATTTTAGTTTTAATGTTTGAAAAATTTTGATGTTTGACAAAAAATCAAATTTGAATTTGAATAGTTTTGATCCAACACGAGATTACCAATAGTAACCGAGGTGACGTGGCATCGTTAACGTGGAATTACTGTAGCCTAATTATCTGGGCATCACAAATCTCCTCCACTACAAGAAATCTCGTCCCGAGATTTAAGAGGTAGAGAGGGGGGGGTCTAGTTACGAAATTCTAACGGATCTTCTCGGCCTTGGTTGCTCTTCTCGAAGAGGTCGATCCATTACATTGACGTCTTCATTTCTCTGCTTCAGGTCATCATGGTGAAGTCGTCCTTTTCTTCGGGAACTCCAACGTACTTACGAATAGGTAAGGGGCAGCTCGGCTACGACAGAATGCTTATGAGGGAAACAATCTGGGGTTAACCCATGAATGAGCATAAGAGTATCTCTCGAGTTGAACATCTAAAATACATCGAGAGTAAGGTACGAAGGTACAATAAGAGGTTCCAAGAGAATAGATAGTTGCTCAAAGTCTGAACCAGAGTGAGAAAGGGGTTCAGAGCAGCGAGAGTAAGTATTGCGTCTGGTACCAGAATAGAGCACTAGGAAGGTGGCACGTGAATTAAATACGAAGTCAAGCGTGAGGAATAACCATTAGAAATAGGGTTGTACGGGAGAGTCAGGTTTCGATCCTGTGGAACTATGGGTTATGGGCCCACCATGTGGGTTAAAAGTAGGAAGGGCGGAGACGTCTTGCGTGATCATGTCAACAAGGCATGTTAGAGGAAAACCTGTCATTTATGTCGGCAACAACATCGGTACCAAGGGTGAGGGACGAAGAGAACCATTTTCCTGCTCGTTGAATGAGGCGGACCAATAGGCAAAGTTCTCGTCCATCGGTGGTTACCGGAATGTCATCAACAATAGTAACAGGGTCTTAGTGACAGAGTTGTATACCAAGGTGTTTTACATAAGCAGAAGAATATTACTACTTATATAATATAGATCACGAGAAGGGTTAAATAAAACAATGGAAAGGAAAATGTGATTATCAGGTTAAACCGAACAATGGAAAGGAAAATGTGTTTGAACACATTCCAGGGGTATATCCTTCCCAAGGACAAGCACATCAAGATATCCACGACATGATAGAAAGTATAAACCATTTAGGTAAGGGAAGAGGAATTTGATGACAATACCCATACAACGGTGTTTTGGAGAACTGATAAAGAAAAGATAGCATTGCTTCAACTGTTCTTATTGAAGATGGAGTACCACCGACATGCTTCAAGATAGCATTGACATGGTCTTCAATCAAAGGTCAGACTCTGGATACACAAAGGATCCATTAGGAGCAACTTATAGAATAAGTCTTACAATTTCCTCATGGAAGAATAGTTAACTTTGTTAAAAAGGAAACTATAACAATAGGTTCTCCGGCCAGGTGTGCTAGCATGACATCACCTTACCGGTTCATATAAAGACCAATATTATAACTCTTGGAAATAAGTCCCAACCATCATATATGACCCAAGATTCGGATCTAATTGGTGTCGGGATACCTCAGACTCGGGATGCCTGAGAAGAAAAGGCGCAACACCAATTGACGAGATGACATTGTAAGATTCTCGGAAAATGAACTATGGAAGCGAGTTCCGAAACAAGAGTTCATCATTAAGCCAAGGAGAGGATGAGGAGGTGGCTGATGGACTCAGCAACAATTCATTGAGATTTCCAAAAAGATGGATTTCCACGATTATGTGAACAAGGAGATAACATTTGTCAGATCAAATGATATAATGATGTATGCTCGAGGAGAACATCCATGAGTAAACATTGGTTGAAAGGTGCACCTGAAATATGGACTTAGGTAGCATGATCAATGTTAGTATGGTGATCTGATAACCAATACACAAAGAATGAAACTATCATTCATTAACTTACAAGCAATAGGGTTGCTAGAAGTCTTGAATTTTTCACATCACAGTCCATTTGTGGGTACTTCGGTTAAAAACAACACGGGGACCAAGAACTGAATGTAGACGGCGAGATGTATCACTTGTATCAAGAATTCTTAAGAGGTGGTGAAATTCTCACAACATTCTTGATATATAAGATGGTAATACTCCAAGGTAGGACATAAGAAGTTGGATTGCCAGGAACTCAAGGTAGAACCACAAATCGAACAAGTTTGTGTTGGAAAGAAGACAAGGAAGTAGTCGATGACAACACAAATCATCGAGGGGCAAGGATGGTAATTCTCATCATGAATTTGATTGATATTCTGGAAGAGCTCAGAATGTTGATGATGATCACGACACATTTGTCAAGAGATTACATGAAGATGTAATCGATCGGCGATGACATTAAGTCAAAGGAATGATGAAGCGAAAGGTTATTGGAACCATGGGTACGACACAAACTCGAAACCAAGCTTGCGGTTCAGGGCGAAATGATATGATGAGGAAGATCGACGTAAGCACAGCTCATCATCGAAAATTGTGCTCCGGAAGAAGGACCAGGTAGCACAGTTAAAATTTAGCATGATAAGGATATAGCCAATCAGGCTAGGAATGACTTGAAGGATTATTAAACTCATAAGCAACGAAAATTACTTAGAGTTATCGTATCGGAGCGCGGAATCGGTTCACTTATCGATGTTCTCGGTTGACGACAACCCAGAACCCGTGGAGCCACCATGACAGGGAAGGTACTACATCAGAAATTCATAAGATATATCCTCGAGATACCATGGGGGTAATACAAGAAGGCAGATCAAAAATAGAGGTTGGGCAGGCGTATTGATCTGTAGAAGGCAAGTACTCTAACTTGTCCGAGAAATGGAATCAAGAAGAAAATATGGTCAGAACCACGGTTGCAAAGGACCAATTCCCATATATAAGATGAACTTATACCAAAGAGGGTTTAAGAGAAGCATAGATGATAAGATCAGCATTGTGTCCATGGGCATGAACGCGAGGTTCAAGGTCGACTCCCACTTCTCCAATACACAACTTCTCATTTACTGCTCTCAGTTAAGAATGTTTAGAGTTTGAAAGTTTAACTGGCGGAATACCAGAAGGTTATGACCCATGAAGACTTTTGGGTTCACACAAATTAAGGAAGGTATATGTTCAACCCATCGGGGCATCTTAGAAACATATACCACAACTCCAGGAGTAATTCATACAAGCTCGAAAACAACACATGGTTGAGAAAGCAAAGGATACAATTTACCCAAGGCATTATGTATCCGAGGATGGCTCAGAAGATTATTGAATATGAAGGACGCTGTCAGATAAAATCCAGCAAAGTATCTGACGGTCCATACCATTGTTAATGTGAGTACCGGCACAATCAAAGGAAGAAACAATGCAAAGGCACTGGATTATAGAAACAACTGACTAATTCAAAGTTCAGATGCAAAGGAATTTATGATTTCCAAATCAAGGGATCAGAAGAAAACGCTGTGATTAAGGATGGATAACTTGAGTAAGCTTAGGGGTATAACCGACGACAATTTGATTGGTCGAGATCCAACTCATGTTAAAAATGACGTCTGAGCCGGAAGGATGAATTCTAGGATCTGATTGAGGATTGCGAGCATACATATTGAATCAATGGACTCAAAATGATAATGACAAAGGATGCCAATAAGATTACCAGACTTATGGGATTAATCATAATGCTAGCAAGCAAGAATTTCAAGAGCATTAGGATGTCAAGGATTTTTAGAAGAATGAATGGTATTTCGAAGACTTTTGTGAAATACGTGGATCAACTGGGGATGAGCGGAGACTCGATAGGTGCAAGAAATTACCCGTATGGGGTATTCGTGTGGTAAGGAACTGCAAGGCAGTAGGCACAAAGTATTCTCGGAACAATAAAGAGAATTTCGGGGTATCTTGTAATAACAAGATCAACGGGGAATGATTGTAAGAATGGCAAGTGTACGTGGTTATCCATAGGGTTTATCATTGGAAGGGAATTGCAATAGCTATGGCACAAAGTCTTGAGAGAACATCGGAGGGTATCTTCGGAATCCTTTGATGCACCAAGCAATCATCTGGGGTGAGGGTCTCTCCGAGAGGAGGTAATTACGAGAACCTAGAATTAGAGTTTAGCAAAATCATTTAACCCGAATAAAAGAGAGATCAGAGTCCCAGAGTATAGACAAGGAGTAAAAGATCCTAATACCACCCAATGGCAACGTGGGCCCGTAAGACACACAACCATGTTAGTAAAAAGTTTTGCAATGTCTAGACTCGACTTCGTCCAAGGAGTGTGGAAGGGGGATTCCTACAAGCAGTCGGCTCTGATACCAACTTGTGACGCCCCTGATTCAATCGTACACTAATCATACATGCAAACGTGTACGATCAAGATCAGGGACTCACGGGAAGATATCACAACACAACTCTAAAAAAATCATACAAGCATCACAATACAAGCCAGGGGCCTCGAGGGCTCGAATACAAGTGCTCGATCATAGACGAGTCAGTGGAAGCAACAATATCTGAGTACAGACATAAGTTAAACAAGTAGCCATAAGATGGCTAGCCTAAACTGGGATACAGATCGAAAGAGGCGCAGGCCTCCTGCCTGGGATCCTCGTAAACTACTCCTAGTAGTAGGCACCCGCGGTGTAGTAGGGGTCGTCGTCGACGGTGGCGACCGGATCCTGGGCTCCAACGTCTGGTTGCGACGTCCGAGAAGAAGAGGAGAAAGGGGGAAAAGAGGGAGCAAAGCAACCGTGAGTACTCATCCAAAGTACTCGCAAGCAAGGATCTACACTACATATGCATGGGTATCTGTGTAAAGGGGCAATATCGGTGGACTGAACTGCAGAATGCCAGAATAAGAGGGGGATAGCTAGTCCTGTCGAAGACTACGCTTCTGGCAGCCTCCATCTTGCAACATGTAGAAGAGAGTAGATGGTAAGTTCACCAAGTATCATCGCATAGCATAATCCTATCCGGCGATCCTCCCCTCGTCGCCCTGTGTGAGAGCGATCACCGGGTTATATCTGGCACTTGGAAGGGTGTGTTTTAATTAAGTATCCGGTTCTAGTTGTCATAAGGTCAAGGTACAACTCCGGGTCGCCTGTTACCATGGACACGGCTATTCGAATAGATCAACTTCCCTGCAGGGGTGCACCACATTACCCAACATGCTCGATCCCTCTGGCCGGACACACTTTCCTGGGTCATGCCCGGCCTCGGAAGATCAACACATCGCAACCCTACCTAGGCTCAACAGAGAGGTCAGCACGCCGGTCTAAATCCTATGGCGCAGGGGTCTGGGCCCATCGCCCATTGCACACCTGCACGTTGCGAGGGTGGCCGGAAGCAGACCTAGCCTCCCTAATACAAGAGCAGGCGTTCCAGTCCAATCCGGTGCGCCGCTCAGTCACTGACGTCAAAAAGAGCTTCGGCTGATACCACGACGCCGGTTGCCCATATCTTGTCCCACGTGATGGTTAGTGCGTATAAGGTCAACGACCAAACTTGGATCAAATACGAAGATCTCGTTAAGCGTGTTATTTTGAAGTAACCGCGGACGCCGACCAGGGCCAGGCCCACCTCTCACCTAGGTGGTCTCAACCTACCCTGTCGCTCCGCCACAGAGTAACAGTAGGGGGCCGTCGGGAACCCAGGCCCACCTCTACCGGGATGGAGCCACCTGTCCTTTCAGCCCCCACATCGGAATCACTTGTGGGTACTCTACGAGCCGACCCGACTTTAGTCACCACATGTATCATATAATATGTATGTAAGTATATACCCGTGATCACCTCCCGAGTGATCACGGCCCGGTAGTATAGCATGGCAGACGGACAAGAATGTAGGGCCACTGATGGAATACTAGCATCCTATACTAAGCATTTAGGATTGCAGGTAAGGGTAACAACTGTAGCAACAATGACAAGCTATGCAGCAGAATAGGATTAACCGAAAGCAGTAACATGCTACACTACTGTAATGCAAGCAGTAGAGAGAAGGAATAGGCAATATCTAGTGATCAAGGGGGGGAGGCTTGCCTGGTTGCTATGGCAAGGAGGGGTCGTCAACACCGTAGTCGATCGGGTCAGCGGCGGCGTCGGTCTCGGTGTCTAACGAGAGAAGAGGGGGAAGAAACAATAAATATAATGCAAACATATGCATGACGATGCATGACATGACAAGTAACGGCGCTAGGTGTGCCCTAACGCGGTATTAGGTGATACCGACGAAGGAGGGAAACATCCGGGAAAGTATCCTCGGTGTTTCGCGTTTTCGGACAAATGAACCGGAGGGGCAAAGTTGCGTGTTCGCTATGCTAGGGATGTTTAGCGGACGAACGGGCTACGTATTCAGATTTGCCTCGTCGTTCTGAGCAACTTTCATGTACTAAGTATTTTCATCCGAGCTACGGATTATTTTATATTAATTTTCAAAGTTTTAATCAATTTCTAAATTATTATTATTGAATTAATTTGAAAATAGCATTATTGCATCAGCATGACGTCAGCAGTTAACAAAGGTGTTGACTGGGTCAAACTGACGTGTGGGTCCGCATGTCATTTGACTCAGATTAACTAAACAGGTTAATTAGTGTAATTAGTGATTAGGTTAATCTAATCAGGATTAATTAAGTTAATTAATTAATTAATAATAATATTATTATTATTACTTTAATCTTTTTTTTAACATTCTGGGGGCTAGGCCCCGGCTATCATTGGGCCAGGGCCTTAGCGGGCGCGCGGGGTTACGAGCGCGGGCGCAACCCGAATGGGCGTAGCGGGCGTGGCCGACAGGGGCGCACCCGACTGGGGCGAGCCCACGGCGCCGGCCAGCAGAGGCGGCGGAGGGGTGGAACCGGAGCGGGAGGCGGTGCGTGGGGGCGGGCGCAGATGGCCGCGATGGCCGGCGGGGTGGTTGCGGGCGGTGTGTGCAGAGGAGGCGGGGATGGCCGGGCATGGCCCCGGCGGAGCGGCATGGGCGGCGGCCGGCTGCGTCTATGCGGGCAGTGGCCACGAACGCAGCGGGCGCGGCGAGCATGAGCAACGGCAGCGGAAGCCAGCGCAGCAACGGCAGGTAGCAGGAGAGGCAACGGTGGCGCATGAGCAGCTAGCAGCGTAGCGGCAGGCATGAGGCCGCGTGGGTTGGGCACGGGGAGCGCACGGAGGTGCGCTGCAGGCACACCGAGCGCGACCAGGACGGCCAAGGGCGTGGTTCGGTGGTGGGGGCGTGAGCGCGAGGTGTGGGAGGCCGGGCGCGTGCGCGCGCGACGGCGCGTCGTGCGGTGCGAGTGCGGCCCGGAGTGCAGGCTCCAGCGCGGGCGCGCGGGGTGCGGCCAAGCGAGGCCACGGTGAAAGCGAGCGGCGTGCAGGCGTGAGGGAGAGAGAGGAGGAGAGGGGGGCTCACGGTGGCCGTAGGGAAAAGGGAAGTGGGGCGCAGGGAGGAGGTCGGGGATGACGCGGCGCAGGGGAGGACGACGACGATGGCGTCCGACGAGGAGGAGTCGAGGAGGAGGTCGGCGATGCGGCTCCGGGCGGGCGCAGGGCGTCGGGGGCGACGGGATCGGGGCCGATCCCGATCCAGATCGGTGGGGGAGAGGGGAGCGAGTAGGGGGGTTTGATCTAGGGTTTCCTAGACAGGGGGGATATGGGGGAGTGGAGTGAGCTGGCTGGGCCGGCCTGGCTAGCCCAGTGGCTAGCTGGGCCGGAGCCCAGTGAGGGGGGGGGGCTTTTCCTTTTACCTTTGTTTTTGTTTTGTTTTTGTGTTGATTTTCTTTCTTTATTTATTTTTCCTTTACTGTCTTAATTCATTTTAAAGTATTTACGCATTTTGTAAAAGCGTGGTTTCTTCATCATAATTACCTATGCATTAATTGGCACACTCAGAACATTTTAGTTTTAATGTTTGAATTTTTTTGATGTTTGACAAAAATTCAAATTTGGATTTGAATAGTTTTGATCCAACGCGAGATTAGCAACAGTAACCGAGGTGACGTGGCATCGTTAACGTAGAATTACTGTAGCCTAATTATGCGGGCATCACAATGTCCTTTTATCCCATCCTTGTTGGTATTTTGAAAAAAAAAACTGATTTCTTTAGGGACAGATTGGTCTGGCAGGAAGCTCAAGATGAAAAAGAAATATCATTTAGTAATTGGAGGACCTGCTGCAAACCTAGGGATATTGGGGGTTGGGGAACCTTAATTTGGAATTTATAAACATTGCTCTGCTTGCTAAATGGTTCTAGAAGTTGGAAAATGAAAATGGGCAAATGGCCTATGTCAAACTATCGTTTTAAGTAAATATGTGTTAGATGGTTGTTTGTCTAGGGTTAAACCTAAGGTTGGCGACTCCCAGTTTTGGACCAGCAGCCCAAAAATTAAAGAAATAGTGTACAAGTTTTGCAGGAAGAAATTGGGGGATGGCAGAAACACTAGGTTCTAGGAAGATGTCTGGGTTGATGAAAAACCTTTGAAAGATGCTTATCCTAGGCTTTATTTTCTAAGCTTTGATCATAATATTACTGTTGTTGAGGCACTTCAAAAAGGGTGGCAGGGCTTTAAATTTCGTAGAACTTTATATGGGGAGACTATAGATTTGTGGAATAACCTCAAATTGAGGTGTGAGGAGGTAGAGATAGGTACAGGTAGAGATTCAGTGGAATGGACTCTGACAACACATAAAAAAATTACTGTAAAATCTCTATATAGGAGGTTGATAGAAAATGATTGTAGCTTTCCCGAGAAGTTTCCGTGGAAGGTCAAACTTCCTGCCATAATTAAGGTTTGTTTTGTGATTTCCTCTCCTCACAAAATATGTGAGCTCTGTACTCAACTGCTATGTTTGAAATATATTGAACCGAGAGTCTAAAGGAACACAAAATATGTGAGCTCTGTACTCAATTGCTATGTGGTGGGGAGCTTCCCCCCCCCCCCCCCCCCCCCCCCCCCGGTTGACCATTTAAAAAAAATTAAGATAATTTGCTCAAGAGAGGATGCAAAGGCAGCAAATAATGTGTCTTACGTGGACAAGATGAACATATATATATATATATATATCACTTGTTCTTCAGATGTTCTTCCTCTTTGGTGTGGAGTCTTTTAAAATGTGCTTTTAGCCTAAACTTTGTCCGTTTATCTTTGATCAATTGTTTTGGAAGCTGGATCAAAAGCTTCCCTAAGAGAAATAAGAAATTGGTACTAGTTGGCTTTGCTCTTGTTTTCTCGACTTTGTGGAAATGCAGAAACAACATTATTTTTTAGCACAAAATGTATAATGACCCGATGATTCTTATTAAGCTGCTTTGCTATTAGATCATAGGATAGTCTATATTACAAATCGAGGAGCTAAAAGAGGCGTTGATGGAGCAAAGTTACTTGAACAAGTAGCAAGTGAAATTTACAAGGGGTTGCATGGGTGAAGATATGGTGTTCGAAGACTTGGTAACTGAAGATAGAAGTGCAACTAAAAAAGGTGATGCCGCTCTTCTTAATTTCGCTACCGCTGTTAGTCGACGACTGTTTCCAGATCTCCAACGGCCTTTGTCTTTTCGTGGTGTAGTCCTCCTAGTATCTGCAGTGGTTGCGTTAAACTTGTGAACTTGGTCGTCATGTGGTGCCCTTTTGTCTCTGAGTCCTCGAGGCTTCTGAGCCGGTTTATGGCCTGTAATGGCTGGCATGATGTTCTTTGCTGGTTTTTCCTTTTTCTTTCTGCTGTAGTTTGTTCTTAGGTCGAATCAGACAGCTTCTTTGATAGAAATCGGAGGGGAGGGGGGGGCCCTTCTTATGTTAAAAAAAATTGTTCCATGAGTAGATACTAGCTATAAACTACAGTTTGCTAAACAAGAAAAAAAAATGAAAACAAGAAATGCGAGATTAACACAATTCATTTCTTGTCAGGGCAAACAGGAGCATCTTCCTCTTGTTCTATTCCAACCTAGGGGTGATTCAGATAAGTAGACAACTTTGCTAAAATTACCTACACAAAGGAATTATCTACCAATGACAAGCCTTAATAAGCTTTCAAAAAAAATGACAAGCCTTAATGCTCCGCAAAATCCCAACTATTCTGGCGAAGTAAACGTCTTGCATGGCCAGACCCTATCATCAGCCTGATGCAATAAAACAAAACAAAACAAACGTAGAAGATTTTCTCGCTCTACATCACCCCAAAATGAAGATAAATTTGGCATCAAACTGGAAGAGATTACAACAGATTGACAAAAAATGAAACCCAACACTGCCGAATTTATCCAGGCATTTCAGAGTTCATTTGACGATTACATATAGGATAGCTGAAAATAACACACCAGCACTGGATAGTTTCTACAAGTCAAGCAAGCTGACAACTACGATAGATGGTCATAGTCACTACACAATTGTCGGCATTCCATGTTGCAGTACACCAGTAAACTACTTCTGCTTCAAACCATTGATACCTGTGCATAGAGGACAAATCCAGCTCATTAGGTAAATTAACAGTGTTAACTTCAGACTTATCAAACCTGTAAATATTTTAAGCCAGATCATTTCAGCATGATTTGGTAAAACATAATTAGAAAATGAGAAATTAGCAGGAAAGAGGAAGGTAATTTATTAGCACTACATCAAATAAAAAACAATATTGGAACAACGTCAGATTGTTTAGATGCAAATGTCTAACCAGCTTTAAGCTTCAATGTGATAGTCAGGTCACAGATTTGACAGGGCAGCCACAGTGTAAGTGATGCCAAATTACCATGTCATTATCATTTGTCACTGGTGCCAAATTTGATATCTCTCTCCAGTCCGGTGAATGCCAATTACTTCTAGAGCAGGACCCACACCGTAATAAGCAAAACATAAAATATCTCATCCCTGAATGCAGCGGCAGACAACTAAGCATCACTCTTCACACAGGAAGAAAGAAAGGGATGTGGAAGACAGTTTGGAGATGGATATTTTATTGCTTGGCCAAATATAGTACCAGAGCAGCTACTTGCTCTGGTTCCCACAAATTTTGGTTTGGCAACCATCTCACGGCGTGCAGCATAGATGGCAAAGCCTGAAAAGCAAATTTGACCATGGTATTTGGCCTATGCTGTGGCTGCCCTTGTATGCTTCAACCTAACTTTTCAGTGTCTATTGTCGATTCCAAACATTGCCCATGCTATAAGATCAGTAATGTAGCAATATGCACACAAATCAACCATACAATAGTTTGTGGAGGAAAAAAATCAACTTTCTTGTTATACTACTTACTGAAAAATCCCCAGTATGGGCATCACCATTTTATATCTATTAGGCATTCATAAATTCATCAAGTAGTTTACCAAATCTGACGGCAACCACAAAATTCATGGCCAAAAGATAACATTGCTAGTGTGAAAGTGTGCATCTATCTGTCAAAGAAGGAAATTATACAGTTTGAATCTAAATGCTACTGTAGTTAGCAAGCATGAAAGGCATCGTCCAGTGCAGAAAACAATTGGCCTTACATATTATTTACTAGTTCCCCTCCTATATAGTCTGATATTACCCGACTGTATTGTGCACAAGTACAGGAAAAAAATCAGAATATCAAAGATAACCGAACATATAAATTTGTGCATCCAACTAGCAAAAAGAATGTCGTAAAAAAATGCTAACAACAGAAATATTATTCCATCTCCTATAAGATGCCTTGCTTCCAGAATCGCCAACTCACATATATGGAGACAGCTTTTTAAGACCAACACATACATAATATGCAAAAATCTCAGTAACCACACAGGACTGAAGAACTTAAAATGCAAAAAAGTGGTTAGTGTGCACTTTAAGGCATGTAATCAGTTGACTCCTTCCTACCACATATAACTATTCCAAAGCTCTCCCTCACTCTTCCCTCAAAAAAAAACCCCCCTCACTCAACAGTACAGTAAGTCACGGTGGTTCCATAAAGAGCTAATGCTCGTCATTAACATAGAAGACAAAATATAAGTTTTTCGGGAAATTTAAGCAGACAGTGGACACTTCAGCAGTACAGTAAGTTATTCCAGCAACCAAGTATGGAGAATAAATTGGATTTCAGCAGTTACCTTCAGTATAAAAACTTGTGAAAGGACGATAGGTGCAAAACCCGCCGTTGCTTCTAAATAGTTTCTTGGACTGCATTGACTCAAGCTGAGCCATATAGACAAATGAGTGCACCCAAAAGAAGATTGCATGAGCATCCTCAGTATAGCGCACTATAGATGACATCCCCTTCTCAATCCTAAACCCCAATCCAAGAATCTTCTGCAGTTCAACAGTTCTCCGCAACACCCATCTGGCAACACCATGAGAATTGACCTTCCCCTCCCACATTTGGAAGCGGGGGTGATAGTGGGGGCCCAGCAAAGTGGCGAAGCCAAGGCCGCCATCCTCTGTCTGAATGACCTGAACACTGTGAAATTCGTAATGAACATCAGGAGGCGTATTGATCACAGCTAGCCTCTGCTGATCCAAATCAAACTGAAGTATGCCCTCACTCAATCCCCCACTACTCATAAGCATCCAGTGAACGGCGTTACCAACAAATGTGCTGTACTCACAAGCAACAGGCCTCCATGGAAGCGTTGTTGAAATGAGATCGCTCCATATGCCAGTCTCCGAGTAGTAAACACTTGCAACGCATCCCGCCTCTTGATCATCGTGCTTGGCGTAGGCCAGCACGACCACTTTAAAAGGGCTCGAGCGGCAGTCGCCATGAACGTGTCCCTGGTCGGCGGCAGCGCAGAGAACTGCCCCGCTAAGGACCCCAATCTTGAACAGCGGCGGACCGGCAACGAAGCAGTAGTGGTCAGTGATAGGGTCCCACACAATGAGCTGATGCCGCTTCTTCTCAACGAAGAGTACGCGTCCGTGTCGGCAGTCGAGCATCGGCCAGGGCTCGAGTGGCAGGGAGAAGCGCTCGGGAGGGATGCGGTACGGCGGGTCCAGAGTGGATCTGAACGAAATGTTCCGTTTGTAATCTGATGAGAAGACGCCGAGGAGAGGAGGCCTCCGGTGGTGGACGCGGAAGCGGCGGAGGAACTTGGGATCGGTGGCAAGGCGTCGCCAGCGCTTAGAGACGAGGGAGGCGCGCAGGATGTAGGGCGGCTGCGGGGGGAGGCGGAGGAGGATCTCGTGGAGGAGATCGTCGTCTTCCAGCGGAGGCGGCGTTGAGGAAGGTCGGCGGCGGCTGCGGCGGGCCATGTCGTCCCCGGCGGGATTGGTCAACTGCCGATTGGGGTTTGGTGTACCGTATGCACTATGCAGAGTGTGGGTGAGGGTTTCTCTTGGGGGAGACGAAAGAGGGGATATTTTGGTTTTGAACCAAGTAGGGTTGTAATATGAATTCTAGGATTAAGTTTGGGAAGTAGGAACGTCAATATTGTCGATGGATCCAGATATCTATAAATAGTAAAACAATGCCCGTACGTTGTAATGAGATATAAATATTTTAGTACGTTATCTTGTGATTTACCTACCAATAATAATGCGATTGTATAAACAAATGTTCATCAAATTCTATCTGTGAATTACCTTATATTTTTATTAGAAGTTTGATAAGTAAATTAAAGTGGAATTGATTCAGAAGGTAAGTAAATTAAGGTGATTGATTATCATATACATGGAAGGTTTGACGAAAGGGCGGTGAGAAGAAATGTGAAATGGGAACCTTACGTTCTTTTTAAGTAGTAGAGAGATTCAGAAGGTAAGTAAATTAAGATGATTGATTATCATATACATGAAAGGTTGGACGAATGGGTGATGAGAAGGAATGTGAAATGGGAACCTTACGTTCTTTTTAAGTAGTAGAGATAGAGATTAGCGAAGAACCTTACCAGAGATTGACATGCCGTGAATCCTCTTAAAAGAGAGAGGTGCCCTTGAGAACGTGAACATTATGGGTTCAATGCCCTTTTTCAATGGTCTCAAAGAGAAAAAAAATCATTTTACGTTTTAGATTTTTCATTATTAATCATTTATGTACATTTCTAACCCTTCACTAATTTTTGGTTAATTTTTCTTATGAAGTATTAAATTCGGCCCATTGAACAAGAATTTGAAGGACCTTTTCTACCTATGGACTTTTGTTGATAGATTTTCTCCATATGGATGGATCAGGTTCACCTATCAATGATGACATAATGGAAACACAAAACCAAGAACAAGTATCCATGTACAAAAGATTAAAAAGAGCAAACGATTATAGTTGTCACATACTCCAAGGAGTATATGCTAACAACAAACTAATAAAATAACAATTTTGCTAAAGCACATCGTCCTATGTCATTAATTTACACTAAGATTCGTGCAAGCATTTTCTTTTGTCTTTTTTCTTTTTAGTTTGATTGAGTCACTTAGATGTGCAATAACTAGAGCACATCTAGATATGTCAGAAAATAAATCTCTGTTGGAAAAGATGACGCTTAGGAGGCCTTAGGCAACTGTCTATAACCCCCAACAAACTTTATTTGCGACGCAATGCTGCTCTTTCCCAATCCAACAGCTCTGAGTAAAAGTGAATATAAAAATATTTAAGGTACATGATGGATAGGCAGTCCCAAAATTAATTTTACAAAATAAAACACTTGCAGAAGGATTAAAAAAAGAAAAAAAAAAGAAGCGAGAAACAACGACCTATGACTGAACATTCTCGTGGAATGTTTGATGGAGGTAGTAGTCGAGTCATCTTCTCTTTGCCTCAGCCCTGATTGAAGGCTTGGAGAGGCACCAATTCACGTGTTGCTCGCCCCGAACCCTGATGCATTGCATGATAGGGATGCATGACCCCATGTGTTGGAGGGTGAAACCCCGAGATAGATCTTTTCACACTTGGAGGGAAAAAAGGGATGAACTCACAAGAACACGAGGGGAAAATCACTCAAACACATCCACTAGAGTAGCACACATGAGATCCACAAGAATACAAGAACAATTCAAGGAAAAAAGCACTAGGGTAAAGTTCTTCCCACTCCCAAGGAGGCGAGGTCTTGATGATAGTCTTCTCCAAGAGGAGGCCTTGAAATCCACAAGGGGATCTACTCCATGGAGGTCTTGATCTCCAAGAGGAGGGGAAAGATGAGCAAAGCTCTCTCAATGTCTATCCAATACTTTGCTAACCCTAGAAATGAGCTAGATGAAGAGTACTTATAGGCTAGGGACGAATTGGGGGGGGAAGGGGGTACATGGGTCTTTTGCCATAGTGCACGCAGGCACAGCCGGAGGGGTCCGGGCACAGGGGGTAAAGGGACCCGGGCACCCGGAGGGGAAAGCGCCAGGAGGAGGCCGGGCACCCGGACCGAACAGGGGGCGGCGTCAGGGAAGGTTGGGCACCTTGGTCCCTGGGGTTGATGGTCCGGGCACTTGGACCGGCCAGGGGCTCCGCCTGGCTGGCGGCTGTAGGGGACCGGGCACCCAGGGCGGTTAGTGGCGCTGCTCAGGCGGCGACCGGGCACCCGGGGGCTTAGGGGGCGGGCACCCGGGGCGGCCAGAGGCTTGGCTAGCCGGCGGCAAGGGGCCAGGCACCCGGGGTTGTTGGTGGTCGGGCACCCGGGATGGTCCGAGACCTCCGTTGCTTCGTGCTTCGTGAGTCATTCTTCCTCCTCCTCCTCCTCCTCCGTGGGTGCTTGGATCTCCGTCCTAGCCTCCTCACGGTCATCTCCTTGGTACTTAAGAATGCACAATGTTTCTCTTTGAGGTAGAACCCAACTCTCATGTGAATCCGAATGAAGCTCGAAGAGAAAAGAGTTAACCTTGGTTTCGATGGCATGTGCGCGAGCTCTTGTCATTGGTCCTCCTCGTGGTGCTTGATGGGTTGTAGTAGAGTGAAGGAAATATGCCCTAGAGGCAATAATAAAGTTATTACTTATTTCCTCATATCATGATAAATGTTTATTATTCATGCTAGAATTGTATTAACCGGAAACATAATACATGTGTGAATACATAGACAAACATAATGTCACTAGTATGCCTCTACTTGGCTAGCTCGTTGATCAAAGATGGTTGAGTTCCCTAGCCATGGACATGAGTTGTCATTTGATTAACAGGATCACATCATTAGGAGAATGATGTGATTGACTTGACCCATTTCGTTAGCTTAGCACTGTTGGAAATATGCCCTAGAGGCAATAATAAATGGTTATTATTATATTTCTTTGTTCATGATAATTGTCTATTGTTCATGCTATAATTGTGTTATCCGGAAATTGTAATACATGTGTGAATACATAGACCACAACGTGTCCCCAGTAAGCCTCTAGTTGACTAGCTCGTTGATCAACAGATAGTCATGGTTTCCTGACTATGGACATTGGATGTCATTGATAACGGGATCACATCATTAGGAGAATGATGTGATGGACAAGACCCAATCCTAGCATAGCATAAAAGATCGTGTAGTTCGTTTGCTAGAGCTTTTCCAATGTCAAGTATCTTTTCCTTAGACCATGAGATCGTGCAACTCTCGGATACCGTAGGAGTGCTTTGGGTGTGCCAAACGTCACAACGTAACTGGGTGACTATAAAGGTACACTACGGGTATCTCCGAAAGTGTCTGTTGAGTTGGCACGGATCGAGACTGGGATTTGTCACTCCGTATGACGGAGAGGTATCTCTGGGCCCACTCGGTAATGCATCATCATAATGAGCTCAATGTGACTAAGGAGTTAGCCACGGGATCATGCATTACGGTACGAGTAAAGAGACTTGCCGGTAACGAGATTGAACAAGGTATTGGGATACCGACGATCGAATCTCGGGCAAGTAACATACCGATTGACAAAGGGAATTGTATACAGGATTGATTGAATCCTCGACATCGTGGTTCATCCGATGAGATCATCGTGGAACATGTGGGAGCCAACATGGGTATCCAGATACCGCTGTTGGTTATTGACCGGAGAGGCGTCTCGGTCATGTCTCCATGTCTCCCGAACCCGTAGGGTCTACACACTTAAGGTTCGGTGACGCTAGGATTGTAGAGATATTAGTATGCGGAAACCTGAAAGTTGTTCGGAGTCCCGGATGAGATCCTGGACGTCACGAGGAGTTCCGGAATGGTCCAGAGGTGAAGAATTATATATAGGAAGTCCAGTTTCGGCCACCGGGAAAGTTTCGGGGGTTATCGGTATTGTACCGGGACCACCGGAAGGGTCCCGGGGGTCCACCGGGTGGGGCCACCTATCCCGGAGGGCCCCATGGGCTGAAGTGGGAAGGGAACCAGCCCTTAGTGGGCTGGGCCCCCCCCCTTGGGCCTCCCCCTGCGCCTAGGGTTGGAAACCCTAGGGGTGGGGGGCGCCCCACTTGGCTTGGGGGGAAGCCACCCCCCTTTCCCCCTTGGCCGCCGCCCCCCCCCATGTAGATGGGTTCCAGGGCCGGCGCCCCCCCTCCAGGGGGCCTATAAATAGTGGGGGGGAGGGAGGGCAGCAGCACCACAGCCCCTGGCGCCTCCCTCTCCCCCTGCAACACCTCTCCCTCTCGCAAAAGCTTGGCGAAGCCCTGCCGAGACCCCGCTACTTCCACCACCACGCCGTCGTGCTGCTGGATCTCCATCAACCTCTCCTTCCCCCTTGCTGGATCAAGAAGGAGGAGACGTCGCTGCTCCGTACGTGTGTTGAACGCGGAGGTGCCGTCCGTTCGGCACTCGGTCATCGGTGATTTGGATCACGACGAGTACGACTCCATCAACCCCGTTCATTGGAACGCTTCCGCTCGCGATCTACAAGGGTATGTAGATGCACTCCCTTCCCCTCGTTGCTAGTATACTCCATAGATGGATCTTGGTGATGCGTAGGAAATTTTAAAATTCTGCTACGATCCCCAACAGTGGCATCATGAGCCAGGCCTATGCGTAGTTACTATGCACGAGTAGAACACAAAGCAGTTGTGGGCGTAGATGTTGCCAATTCTTCTTGCCGCTACTAGTCTTATCTTGTTTCGGCGGTATTGTGGGATGAAGCGGCCCGGACCGACCTTACACGTACGCTTACGTGAGACAGGTTCCACCGACTGACATGCACTAGTTGCATAAGGTGGCTAGCGGGTGTCTGTCTCTCCCACTTTAGTCGGAACGGATTCGATGAAAAGGGTCCTTATGAAGGGTAAATAGAAATTGGCATATCACGTTGTGGTTTTACGTAGGTAAGAAACGTTCTTGCTAGAAACCTATACAAGCCACGTAAAAACTTGCAACAACAATTAGAGGACGTCTAACTTGTTTTTGCAGCATGTGCCTTGTGATGTGATATGGCCAGAAGATGTGATGAATGATATATGTGATGTATGAGATTGATCATATTCTTGTAATAGGAATCACGACTTGCATGTCGATGAGTATGACAACCGGCAGGAGCCATAGGAGTTGTCTTTATTTTTTGTATGACCTGCGTGTCATTGAATAACGCCATGTAAATTACTTTACTTTATTGCTAAACGCGTTAGCCATAGAAGTAGAAGTAATCGTTGGCGTGACAACTTCATGAAGACACAATGATGGAGATCATGATGATGGAGATCATGGTGTCATGCCGGTGACGAAGATGATCATGGTGCCCCGAAGATGGAGATCAAAGGAGCAAAATGATATTGGCCATATCATGTCACTATTTGATTGCATGTGATGTTTATCATGTTTTGCATCTTATTTGCTTAGAACGACGGTAGTAAGTAAGATGATCCCTTATAATAATTTCAAGAAAGTGTTCCCCCTAACTGTGCACCGTTGCGAAGGTTCGTTGTTTCGAAGCACCACGTGATGATCGGGTGTGATAGATTCTAACGTTCGCATACAACGGGTGTTGACGAGCCTAGCATGTACAGACATGGCCTCGGAACACACGCAATACACTTAGGTTGACTTGACGAGCCTAGCATGTACAGACATGGCCTCGGAACACGGAGGACCGAAAGGTCGAGCATGAGTCGTATAGAAGATACGATCAACATGGAGATGTTCACCGATCTTGACTAGTCCGTCTCACGTGATGATCGGACACGGCCTAGTTAACTCGGATCATGTTTCACTTAGATGACTAGAGGGATGTCTATCTGAGTGGGAGTTCATTGAATAATTTGATTATATGAACTTAATTATCATGAACTTAGTCTAAAATCTTTACAATATGTCTTGTAGATCAAATGGCCCACGTTGTCCTCAACTTCAACGCGTTCCTAGAGAAAACCAAGCTGAAAGATGATGGCAGCAACTATACGGACTGGGTCCGGAACCTGAGGATCATCCTCATAGCTGCCAAGAAAGATTATGTCTTAGAAGCACCGCTAGGTGAAGCACCCATCCCAGAGAACCAAGACGTTATGAACGCTTGGCAATCACGTGCTGATGATTACTCCCTCGTTCAGTGCGGCATGCTTTACAGCTTAGAACCGGGGCTCCAAAAGCGTTTTGAGAAGCATGGAGCATATGAGATGTTCGAAGAGCTGAAAATGGTTTTCCAAGCTCATGCCCGGGTCGAGAGATATGAAGTCTCCGACAAGTTCTTCAGCTGTAAAATGGAGGAAAATAGTTCTGTTAGTGAGCACATACTCAGAATGTCTGGGTTACACAACCGCTTGTCTCAGCTGGGAGTTAATCTCCCGGATGACGCGGTCATTGACAGAATCCTTCAGTCGCTTCCACCAAGCTACAAGAGCTTTGTGATGAACTTCAATATGCAGGGGATGGAAAAGACCATTCCTGAGGTATATTCGATGCTGAAATCAGCGGAGGTGGAGATCAGAAAGGAACATCAAGTGTTGATGGTGAATAAAACCACTAAGTTCAAGAAAGGCAAGGGCAAGAAGAACTTCAAGAAGGACGGCAAGGGAGTTGCCGCGCCCGGTAAGCCAGTTACTGGGAAGAAGTCAAGGAATGGACCCAAGCCTGAGACTGAGTGCTTTTATTGCAAGGGAAGTGGTCACTGGAAGCGGAACTGCCCCAAATACTTAGCGGACAAGAAGGCCGGCAACACCAAAGGTATATGTGATATACATGTAATTGATGTGTACCTTACCAGTACTCGTAGTAGCTCCTGGGTATTTGATACCGGTGCGGTTGCTCATATTTGTAACTCAAAACAGGAACTGCGGAATAAGCGGAGACTGGCAAAGGACGAGGTGACGATGCGCGTCGGGAATGGTTCCAAGGTCGATGTGATCGCCGTCGGCACGCTACCTCTGCATTTACCTACGGGATTAGTTTTAAACCTCAATAATTGTTATTTAGTGCCAGCTTTGAGCATGAACATTGTATCTGGATCTCGTTTAATTCGAGATGGCTACTCATTTAAATCCGAGAATAATGGTTGTTCTATTTATATGAGAGATATGTTTTATGGTCATGCCCCGCTGGTCAATGGTTTATTCTTGATGAATCTCGAACGTGATGTTACACATATTCATAGTGTGAATACCAAAAGATGTAAAGTTGATAACGATAGTCCCACATACTTGTGGCACTGCCGCCTTGGTCACATTGGTGTCAAGCGCATGAAGAAGCTCCATGCAGATGGACTTTTGGAGTCTCTTGATTACGAATCATTTGACACGTGCGAACCATGCCTCATGGGTAAGATGACCAAGACTCCGTTCTCCGGAACAATGGAGCGAGCAACCAACTTATTGGAAATCATACATACCGATGTGTGCGGTCCAATGAGTGTTGAGGCTCGCGGAGGATATCGTTATGTTCTCACTCTCACTGATGACTTAAGTAGATATGGGTATGTCTACCTAATGAAACACAAGTCTGAAACCTTTGAAAAGTTCAAGGAATTTCAGAGTGAGGTTGAGAATCAACGTGACAGGAAAATAAAGTTCTTACGATCAGATCGTGGTGGAGAATATTTAAGTCACGAATTTGGTACGCACTTAAGGAAATGTGGAATCGTTTCACAACTCACGCCGCCTGGAACACCTCAGCGAAACGGTGTGTCCGAACGTCGTAATCGCACTCTATTGGATATGGTGCGATCTATGATGTCTCTTACCGATCTACCGCTCTCATTTTGGGGCTATGCTTTAGAGACTGCCGCATTCACTTTAAATAGGGCTCCGTCGAAATCCGTTGAGACGACACCGTATGAATTATGGTTTGGGAAGAAACCTAAGCTGTCGTTTCTAAAAGTTTGGGGATGCGATGCTTATGTCAAGAAACTTCAACCTGAAAAGCTCGAACCCAAGTCGGAAAAATGCGTCTTCATAGGATACCCTAAGGAAACCATTGGGTATACCTTCTACCTCAGATCCGAAGGCAAGATCTTTGTTGCCAAGAACGGGTCCTTTCTGGAGAAAGAGTTTCTCTCGAAAGAATTAAGTGGGAGGAAAGTGGAACTTGATGAGGTGATAGTCACCCCTTCCGAACCGGAAAGTAGCGCAGCGCGGGAAGATGTTCCTGTGGTGCCTACACCGACTGGGGAGGAAGTTAATGATGATGATCATGAAGCTTCGGATCAAGTTACTGCTGAACTTCGTAGGTCCACAAGGACACGTTCCGCACCAGAGTGGTACGGCAACCCTGTCCTGGAAATCATGTTGTTAGACAACGGTGAACCTTCGAACTATGAAGAAGCGATGGCGGGCCCGGATTCCGACAAATGGCTAGAAGCCATGAAATCCGAGATAGGATCCATGTATGAAAACGAAGTATGGACTTTGACTGACTTGCCCGATGATCGGCGAGCCATAGAAAATAAATGGATCTTTAAGAAGAAGACAGACGCGGATGGTAATGTGACCATCTATAAGGCTCGACTTGTCGCTAAGGGTTATCGACAAGTTCAAGGGGTTGACTACGATGAGACTTTCTCACCCGTAGCGAAGCTGAAGTCCGTCCGAATCATGTTAGCAATTGCCGCATACTATGATTATGAGATATGGCAGATGGACGTCAAAACGGCATTCCTTAATGGCTTCCTTAAGGAAGAATTGTATATGATGCAGCCGGAAGGTTTTGTCGATCCTAAGAATGCTGACAAAGTATGCAAGCTCCAGCGCTCAATCTATGGGCTGGTGCAAGCATCTCGGAGTTGGAACATTCGCTTTGATGAGATGATCAAAGCGTTTGGGTTTACACAGACTTATGGAGAAGCCTGTGTTTACAAGAAAGTGAGTGGGAGCTCTGTAGCATTTCTCTTATTATATGTGGATGACATACTATTGATGGGAAATGATATAGAATTCTTGGAAAGTATAAAGGCCTATTTGAATAAGTGTTTTTCAATGAAGGACCTTGGAGAAGCTGCTTATATATTAGGCATCAAGATCTATAGAGATAGATCAAGACGCCTCATTGGTCTTTCACAGAGTACGTACCTTGACAAGATATTGAAGAAGTTCAATATGGATCAGTCCAAGAAGGGGTTCTTGCCTGTATTGCAAGGTGTGCAATTGAGCACGGCTCAATGCCCGACCACGGCAGAAGATAGAGAAAAGATGAGTGTCATCCCCTATGCCTCGGCCATAGGGTCTATTATGTATGCCATGCTGTGTACCAGACCTGATGTAAACCTTGCCGTAAGTTTGGTAGGAAGGTACCAAAGTAATCCCGGCATGGAACACTGGACAGCGGTCAAGAATATCCTGAAGTACCTGAAGAGGACTAAGGATATGTTTCTCGTTTATGGAGGTGACGAAGAGCTCGTCGTAAAGGGTTACGTCGACGCTAGCTTCGACACAGATCTGGATGACTCGAAGTCACAAACCGGATACGTGTATATTTTGAATGGAGGAGCAGTAAGCTGGTGCAGTTGCAAGCAAAGCGTCGTGGCGGGATCTACATGTGAAGCGGAGTACATGGCAGCCTCAGAGGCAGCACAGGAAGCAGTCTGGATGAAGGAGTTCATTACCGACCTAGGGGTGATTCCCAATGCGTCGGGCCCGATGACTCTCTTCTGTGACAACACTGGAGCTATTGCCCTTGCCAAGGAGCCCAGGTTTCACAGGAAGACCAGGCATATCAAGCGTCGCTTCAACTCCATTCGTGAAAGTGTTCAAAATGGAGACATAGATATTTGTAAAGTACATACGGACCTGAATGTAGCAGATCCGTTGACTAAACCTCTCCCTAGAGCAAAACATGATCAACACCAGAACGCTATGGGTGTTCGATTCATCACAATGTAACTAGATTATTGACTCTAGTGCAAGTGGGAGACTGTTGGAAATATGCCCTAGAGGCAATAATAAATGGTTATTATTATATTTCTTTGTTCATGATAATTGTCTATTGTTCATGCTATAATTGTGTTATCCGGAAATCGTAATACATGTGTGAATACATAGACCACAACGTGTCCCTAGTAAGCCTCTAGTTGACTAGCTCGTTGATCAACAGATAGTCATGGTTTCCTGACTATGGACATTGGATGTCATTGATAACGGGATCACATCATTAGGAGAATGATGTGATGGACAAGACCCAATCCTAAGCATAGCATAAAAGATCGTGTAGTTCGTTTGCTAGAGCTTTTCCAATGTCAAGTATCTTTTCCTTAGACCATGAGATCGTGCAACTCCCGGATACCGTAGGAGTGCTTTGGGTGTGCCAAACGTCACAACGTAACTGGGTGACTATAAAGGTACACTACGGGTATCTCCGAAAGTGTCTGTTGAGTTGGCACGGATCGAGACTGGGATTTGTCACTCCGTATGACGGAGAGGTATCTCTGGGCCCACTCGGTAATGCATCATCATAATGAGCTCAATGTGACTAAGGAGTTAGCCACGGGATCATGCATTACGGTACGAGTAAAGAGACTTGCCGGTAACGAGATTGAACAAGGTATTGGGATACCGACGATCGAATCTCGGGCAAGTAACATACCGATTGACAAAGGGAATTGTATACGGGATTGATTGAATCCTCGACATCGTGGTTCATCCGATGAGATCATCGTGGAACATGTGGGAGCCAACATGGGTATCCAGATCCCGCTGTTGGTTATTGACCGGAGAGGCGTCTCGGTCATGTCTGCATGTCTCCCGAACCCGTAGGGTCTACACACTTAAGGTTCGGTGACGCTAGGGTTGTAGAGATATTAGTATGCGGAAACCCGAAAGTTGTTCGGAGTCCCGGATGAGATCTCGGACGTCACGAGGAGTTCCGGAATGGTCCGGAGGTGAAGAATTATATATAGGAAGTCCAGTTTCGGCCACCGGGAAAGTTTCGGGGGTTATCGGTATTGTACCGGGACCACCGGAAGGGTCCCGGGGGTCCACCGGGTGGGGCCACCTATCCCGGAGGGCCCCATGGGCTGAAGTGGGAAGGGAACCAGCCCTTAGTGGGCTGGGGCGCCCCCCTTGGGCCTCCCCCTGCGCCTAGGGTTGGAAACCCTAGGGGTGGGGGGCGCCCCACTTGGCTTGGGGGGGAAGCCACCCCCCTTCCCCCTTGGCCGCCGCCCCCCATGTAGATGGGTTCCAGGGCCGGCGCCCCCCAGGGGGCCTATAAATAGTGGGGGGGAGGGAGGGCAGCAGCACCACAGCCCCTGGCGCCTCCCTCTCCCCCTGCAACACCTCTCCCTCTCGCAGAAGCTTGGCGAAGCCCTGCCGAGATCCCGCTACTTCCACCACCACGCCGTCATGCTGCTGGATCTCCATCAACCTCTCCTTCCCCCTTGCTGGATCAAGAAGGAGGAGACGTCGCTGCTCCGTACGTGTGTTGAACGCGGAGGTGCCGTCCGTTCGGCACTCGGTCATCGGTGATTTGGATCATGGCGAGTACGACTCCATCAACCCCGTTCATTGGAACGCTTCCGCTCGCGATCTACAAGGGTATGTAGATGCACTCCCTTCCCCTCGTTGCTAGTATACTCCATAGATGGATCTTGGTGATGCATAGGAAATTTTAAAATTCTGCTACGATCCCCTTACAAGCACTTGATCGTTTAGTTTACTGCTATTGCTTTCTCCATGACTTATACATGTTCATATGACTATGAGATTATGCAACTCCCGAATACCGGAGGAACACTTGTGTGCTACCAAATGTCACAACATAACTGGGTGATTATAAAGGTGCTCTACAGGTGTCTCCGATGGTGTTCGTGGAGTTGGCATAGATCAAGAATAGGATTTGTTACTCCGATTGTCGGAGAGGTATCTCTGGGCCCTCTCGGTAATGCACATCACTATAAAGCCTTGCAAGCAATGTGACTAATGAGTTAGTTACGGGATGATGCACTACAGAACGAGTAAAGAGACTTGCCGGTAACGAGATTGAGCTAGGTATTGAGATACCGACGATCGAATCTCGGGCAAGTAACATACCGATGACAAAGGGAACAACGTATATTGTTATGCGGTTTGACCGATAAAGATCTTCGTAGAATATGTAGGAACCAATATGAGCATCCAGGTTCCGCTATTCGTTATTGATCGGAGACGTGTCTCGGTCATGTCTACATAGTTCTCGAACCCATAGGGTCCGCACGCTTAAAGTTCGGTGACGATCGGTATTATGAGTTTATGTGTTTTGATGTACCGAAGGTAGTTCGGAGTCTCGGATATGATCACGGACATGACGAGGAGTCTCGAAATGGTCAAGACATAAAGATCGATATATTGGAAGCCTATATTTGGACATTGGAATGGTTCCGGGTGCAATCGGGATTTTACCAGAGTACTGGGAGGTTACCGGAACCCCCCGGTAATTGTATGGGCCTTAATGGGCCATAGTGGAGAGAGAGAGAGAGAGGAGGCCAGGGCAGGCCGCGCGCCCTGTCGCCCTCTGGTCTGAATTGGACTAGGAGGGGGGCGGCGCCCCCTTTCCTTCCTCCCTCTCCCCCTTCCTTCTCTCCTAGTCCAACTAGGGAAGGGGGGGGAATCCTACTCCCGGTGGGAGTAGGACTCCTCCAGGGCGCGCCATAGGGGCCGACCCTCTCCCCCCTCCTCCACTCCTTTATATACGTGGCCAGGGGGCACCCCATAGACACACAAGTTGATCATTGATCTCTCTTAGCCGTGTGCGGTGCCCCCTCCACCATAATCCACCTCGGTCATATCGTAGCGGTGCTTAGGCGAAGCCCTGTGTCGGTAGCATCATCATCATGGTCATCACGCCGTCGTGCTGATGGAACTCTCCCGCGAAGCTCTACTAGATCATGAGTTCGTGGGACGTCGCCGAGCTGAACGTGTGCAGTCCGCGGAGGTGCCATGACTTCGGTGCTAGGATCGGTCAATCGTGAAGACGTACGACTACATCAACCGCGTTGTCATAACGCTTCTGCTTACGGTCTACGAGGGTACATAGACGACACTCTCCCCTCTCGTTGCTATGCATCACCATGATCTTGCGTGTGCGTAGGAGAATTTTTGAAATTACTATGTTCCCCAACAGTGGTATCAGAGCCAGGTTTATGCGTAGATGTTATATGCATGAGTAGAACACAAGTGAGTTGTGGGCGATACAAGTCATACTGCTTACCAGCATGTCATACTTCGGTTCTGCGGTATTGTTGGATGAAGCGGCCCAGACCGACATTACGCGTACGCTTAGACGAGACTGGTTCTACCGACGTGCTTTGCACACAGGTGGCCGGCGGGTGTCAGTTTCTCCAACTTTAGTTGAACCGAGTGTGACTACGCCCGGTCCTTGTTGAAGGTTAAAACAACACTAACTTGACAAACTATCGTTGTGGTTTCGATGCGTAGGTAAGAACGGTTCTTGCTCAGCCTGTAGCAGCCACGTAAAACTTGCAACAACAAAGTAGAGGACGTCTAACTTGTTTTTGCAGGGCATGTTGTGATGTGATATGGTCAAGGCATGATGCTATATTTTGTTGTATGAGATGATCATGTTTTGTAACGGAGTTATCGGCAACTGGCAGGAGCCATATGGTTGTCGCTTTATTGTATGCAATGAAATCGCCCTGTAATTGCTTTACTTTATCACTAAGCGGTAGCGATAGTTGTAGAAGCAATAGTTGGCGAGACGACAACGATGCTACGATGGAGATCAAGGTGTCGCGCCGGTGACGATGGTGATCATGACGGTGCTTTGGAGATGGTGATCAAAGGCACAAGATGATGATTGCCATATCATATCACTTATATTGATTGCATGTGATGTTTATCCTTTATGCATCTTATTCTGCTTTGATTGACGGTACCATTATAAGATGATCTCTCACTAAATTTCAAGGTAAAAGTGTTCTCCCAGAGTATGCACCGTTGCCAAAGTTCGTCGTGCCGAGACACCACGTGATGATCGGGTGTGATAAGCTCAACGTTCATCTACAACGGGTGTAAGACAGTTTTGCACACGCAGAATACTCGGGTTAAACTTGGCGAGCCTAGCATATGCAGATATGGCCTCGGAACACTGAGACCGAAAGGTCGAGCGTGAATCATATAGTAGATATGATCAACATAGTGATGTTCACCATTGAAAACTACTTCATTTCACGTGATGATTGGTCATGGTTTAGTTGATTTAGATCACGTGATCACATAGATGATTAGAGGGATGTCTATCTAAGTGGGAGTTCTTAAGTAATATGATTAATTGAACTTAAATTTATCATGAACTTAGTACCTGATAGTATTTTGCTTGTCTATGTTGTTGTAGATAGATGGCCCGTGCTGTTGTTCCATTGAATTTTAATGCGTTCCTTGAGAAAGCAAAGTTGAAAGATGATGGTAGTAATTACACGGACTGGGTCCGTAACTTGAGGATTATCCTCATTGCTGCATAGAAGAATTACGTCCTGGAAGCACCGCTGGGTGCCAAGCTTGCTGCAGATGCAACTGACGACGTTAAGAACGTCTGGCAGAGCAAAGCTGATGACTACTCGATAGTTCAGTGTGCCATGCTTTACGGCTTACAACCGGGACTTCAACGACGTTTTGAACGTCATGGAGCATATGAGATGTTCCAGGAGTTGAAGTTAATATTTCAAGCAAATGCCCGAATTGAGAGATATGAAGTCTCCAGTAAGTTCTATAGCTGCAAGATGGAGGAGAATAGTTCTGTCAGTGAACATATACTCAAAATGTCTGGGTATAACAATCACTTGATTCAACTGGGAGTTAATCTTCCGGATGATAGTGTCATTGACAGAATTCTTCAATCACTGTCACCAAGCTACAAGAGCTTCGTGATGAACTATAATATGCAAGGGATGGATAAGACAATTCCCGAGCTCTTCGCAATGCTAAAGGCTGCGGAGGTAGAAATCAAGAAGGAGCATCAAGTGTTGATGGTCAACAAGACCACCAGTTTCAAGAAAAAGGGTAAAGGGAAGAAGAAGGGGAACTCCAAGAAGAACGGCAAACAAGTTGCTGCTCAGGAGAAGAAACCTAAGTCTGGACCTAAGCCTGAGACTGAGTGCTTCTACTGCAAAGGGACCGGTCACTGGAAGAGGAACTGCCCCAAGTATTTGGCGGATAATAAGGATGGCAAGGTGAACAAAGGTATATGTGATATACATGTTATTGATGTGTACCTTACTAAAGCTCGCAGTAGCACCTGGGTATTTGATACTGGTTATGTTGCTAATATTTGCAACTCGAAATAGGGACTACGGATTGAGCGGAGATTGGCTAAGGACGAGGTGACGATGCGCGTGGGAAATGGTTCCAAAGTCGATGTCATCGCCGTCGGCACGCTACCTCTACATCTACCTTCGGGATTAGTTTTAGACCTGAATAATTGTTATTTGGTGCCAGCGTTAAGCATGAACATTATATCTGGATCTTGTTTAATGCGAGACGGTTATTCATTTAAATCTGAGAATAATGGTTGTTCTATTTATATGAGTAATATCTTTTATGGTCAACCCTTGAAGAGTGGTCTATTTGTATTGAATCTCGATAGTAGTAATACACATATTCATAATGTTGAAGCCAAAAGATGCAGAGTTGATAATGATAGTGCAACTTATTTGTGGCACTGCCGTTTGGGTCATATTGGTGTAAAGCGCATGAAGAAGCTCCATACTGATGGACTTCTAGAATCACTTGATTATGAATCACTTGGTACTTGCGAACCATGCCTCATGGGCAAGATGACAAAACGCCGTTCTCCGGAACAATGGAGCGAGCAACAGATTTATTGGAAATTATACATACTGATGTATGTGGTTCGATGAATACTGAGGCTCGCGGCGGGTATCGTTATTTTCTCACCTTCACAGATAATTTGAGCAGATATGGGTATATCTACTTAATGAAACATAAGTCTGAAACATTTGAAAAGTTCAAAGAATTTTAGAGTGAAGTGGAAAATCATCGTAACAAGAAAATAAAGTTTCTACGATCTGATCGTGGAGGAGAATATTTGAGTTACGAGTTTGGTCTACATTTGAAACAATGTGGAATAGTTTTGCAACTCACGACACCTGGAACACCACAACGTAATGGTGTGTCCGAACGTCGTAATCGTACTTTACTAGATATGGTGCGATCTATGATGTCTCTTACTGATTTACCGTTATCGTTTTGGGGTTATGCTTTAGAGACGGCTGCATTCACGTTAAATAGGGCACCATCGTAATCCGTTGAGACGACGCCTTATGAACTGTGGTTTGGCAAGAAACCAAAGTTGTCGTTTCTTAAAGTTTGGGGCTGCGATGCTTATGTGAAATTGCTTCAACCTGATAAGCTCGAACCCAAATCGGAGAAATGTGTCTTCATAGGATACCCAAAGGAAACTGTTGGGTACACCTTCTATCACAGATCCGAAGGCAAGACATTTGTTGCTAAGAATGGATCCTTTCTAGAGAGGGAGTTTCTCTCGAAAGAAGTGAGTGGGAGGAAAGTAGAACTTGATGAGGTAACTGTACCTGCTCCCTTATTGGAAAGTAGTTCATCACAGAAACCGGTTCCTGTGACTCCTACACCAATTAGTGAGGAAGCTAATGATATTGATCATGAAACTTCAGGTCAAGTTACTACCGAACCTCGTAGATCAACCAGAGTAAGATCCACACCAGAGTGGTACGGTAATCCTATTCTGGAAGTCATGTTACTTGACCATGGCGAACCTACGAACTATGAAGAAATGATGTTGAGCCCAGATTCCGCAAAATGGCTTGAGGCCATGAAATCTGAGATGGGATCTATGTATGAGAACAAAGTGTGGACTTTGGTTGACTTGCCCGATGATCGGCAAGCCATAGAGAATAAATGGATCTTCAAGAAGAAGACTGGCGCTGACGGTAATGTTACTGTCTACAAAGCTCGACTTGTTGCGAAAGGTTTTCGACAAGTTCAAGGGGTTGACTACGATGAGACTTTCTCACCCGTAGCGATGCTTAAGTCTGTCCGAATCATGTTAGCAATTGCCGCATTTTATGATTATGAAATTTGGAAAATGGATGTCAAAATTGCATTCCTAAATGGATTTCTGGAAGAAGAGTTGTATATGATGCAACCAGAAGGTTTTGTCGATCCAAAGGGTGCTAACAAAGTGTGCAAGCTCCAGTGATCCATTTATGGACTGGTGCAAGCCTCTCGGAGTTGGAATAAACGTTTTGATAGTGTGATCAAAGCATATGGTTTTATACAGACTTTTGGAGAAGCCTGTATTTACAAGAAAGTGAGTGGGAGCTCTGTAGCGTTTCTAATATTATATGTGGATGACATATTGTTGATTGGAAATAATATAGAATTTCTGGATAGCATAAAAGGATACTTGAATAAGAGTTTTTCAATGAAAGACCTCGGTGAAGCTGCTTATATATTGGGCAACAAGATCTATAGAGATAGATCAAGACGCTTAATTGGACTTTCACAAAGCACATACCTTGATAAAGTTTTGGAAAGGTTCAAAATGGATCAAGCAAAGAAAGGGTTCTTGCCTGTGTTACAAGGTGTGAAGTTGAGTCAGACTCAATGCCCGACCACTACAAAAGATAGAGAGAAAATGAAAAGTGTTCCCTATGTTGGGGAACGTAGTAATTTCAAAAAAATTCCTACACACACGCAAGATCATGGTGATGCATAGCATCAAGAGGGGAGAGTGTCGTCTACGTACCGTCGTAGACCGTAAGCGGAAGCGTTATGACAACACGGTTGATGTAGTCGTACGTCTTCACGATCGACCGATCCCAGCACCGAAGTTACGGCACCTCCACGGACTGCACACGTTCAGCTCGGCGACGTCCCACGAACTCACGATCTAGTAGAGCTTTGCGGGAGAGTTCCATCAGCACGACGGCATGATGACAGTGATGATGATGTTGCCGACGCAGGGCTTCGCCTAAGCACCGATACAATATGACCGAGGTGGATTATGGTGGAGGGGGGCACCGCACACGGCTGAGAGAGAACAAAGATCAACTTGTGTGTCTATGGGGTGCCCCCTCCCCGTATATAAAGGATTAGAGGAGGGGGAAGGCCGGCCCTCTCTAGGGTGCGCCATAGGAGAGTCCTACTCCCACCGGGAGTAGGATTCCCCCCTTCCAAGTTGGAGTAGGAGAGGTGGGAAAGAGGAGGGAGAGAAGAAGGAAAGGGGGGCCGGCCCCATCACCCAATTCGAATTGTGCTTGGGGGGGCGCCCCCTCCTAGGATTCCTCCTCCTCTATTCCACTAAGGCCCAATAAGGCCCATACACTTACCGGGGGGTTCCGGTAACCTCCCGGTACTCCGGTAAAATCCCGATTTCACCCGGAACCATTCCGATGTCCAAATATAGTCGTCCAATATATCGATCTTTATGTCTCGACCATCTCAAGACTCCTCGTCATGTCCGTGATCATATCCGGGACTCCGAACTACCTTCAGTACATCAAAACACATAAACTCATAATACCGATCGTCACCGAACTTTAAGCGTGCGGACCCTACGGGTTCGAGAACTATGTAGACATGACCGAGAAACGTCTCCGATCAATAACCAATAGCGGAACTTAGATGCTCATATTGGTTCCTACATATTCTACGAAGATCTTTATCGGTCAAACCGCATAACAGCATACGTTGTTCCCTTTGTCATCGGTATGTTACTTGCCCAAGATCCGATCGTCGGTATCTCAATACCTAGCTCAATCTCGTTACCGACAAGTCTCTTTACTCGTTCCATAGTGCATCATCCCGAGACTAACTCATTAGTCACATTGCTTGCAAGGCTTATAGTGATGTGCATTACCGAGAGGGCCCAGAGATACCTCTCCGATAATCGGAGTGACAAATCCTAATCTCGATCTATGCCAACTCAACAAGTACCATTGGAGACACCTGTAGAGCACCTTTATAATCACCCAGTTACTTTGTGACGTTTGGTAGCACACAAAGTGTTCCTCCGGTATTCGGGAGTTGCATAATCTCATAGTCATAGGAACATGTATAAGTCATGGAGAAAGCAATAGCAGTAAACTAAACGATCAAGTGCTAAGCTAACGAAATGGGTCAAGTCAATCACATCATTCTCCTAATGATGTGATCCCGTTAATCAAATGACAACTCATGTCTATGGGTAGGAAACTCAACCATCTTTGATCAACGAGCTAGTCAAGTAGAGGCATATTAGTGACACTATGTTTGTCTATGTATTCACACATGTATTATGTTCCGGTTAATACAATTCTAGCATGAATAATATGTTGGAAATATGCCCTAGAGGCAATAATAAATGGTTATTATTATATTTCTTTGTTCATGATAATCGTCTATTGTTCATGCTATAATTGTATTGTCCGGAAATCGTAATACATGTGTGAATGCATAGACCACAACGTGTCCCTAGTAAGCCTCTAGTTGACTAGCTCGTTGATCAACAGATAGTCATGGTTTCCTGACTATGGACATTGGATGTCATTGATAACGGGATCACATCATTAGGAGAATGATGTGATGGACAAGACCCAATCCTAAGCATAGCTTAAAAGATCGTGTAGTTTCGTTTTCTAGAGCTTTTCCAATGTCAAGTATCTTTTCCTTAGACCATGAGATCGTGCAACTCCCGGATACCGTAGGAGTGCTTTGGGTGTGCCAAACGTCACAACGTAATTGGGTGACTATAAAGGTGCACTACGGGTATCTCCGAAAGTGTCTGTTGGGTTGGCACGGATCGAGACTGGGATTTGTCACTCCGTGTGACGGAGAGGTATCTCTGGGCCCACTACTCGGTAATGCATCATCATAATGAGCTCAATGTGACTAAGGCGTTAATCACGGGATCATGCATTGCGGTACGAGTAAAGAGACTTGCCTGTAACGAGATTGAACAAGGTATTGGGATACCGACGATCGAATCTCGGGCAAGTAACATACCGATTGGCAAAGGGAATTGTATACGGGATTGATTGAATCCTCGACATCGTGGTTCATCCGATGAGATCATCGTGGAACATGTGGGAGCCAACATGGGTATCCAGATCCCGCTGTTGGTTATTGACCGGAGAGGCGTCTCGGTCATGTCTGCATGTCTCCCGAACCCGTAGGGTCTACACACTTAAGGTTCGGTGACGCTAGGGTTGTAGAGATATGTGTATGCGGAAACCCGAAAGTTGTTCGGAGTCCCGGATGAGATCCGGGACGTCACGAGGAGTTCCGGAATGGTCCGAAGGTAAATAATTATATATAGGAAGTCAAGTTTCGGCCACCGGGAAAGTTTCGGGGGTTACTGGTATTGTACCGGGACCACCGGAACGGTCCCGGGGGTCCACTGGGTGGGGCCACCTATCTCGGAGGGCCCCATGGGCTGAAGTGGGAAGGGAACCAGCCCCTAGTGGGCTGGGCGCCCCCCCATGGGCCTCCCCCCTGCGCCTAGGGTTGGAAACCCTAGGGGTGGGGGGCGCCCCACTTGCCTTGGGGGGCAAGGCACCCCCCTGGCCGCCGCCCCCCATCCAGATGGGATCCCTGGCCGGCGCCCCCCCCTCCCAGGGGGGCTATATAAAGGGGGGGGAGGGAGGGCAGCAACAACATAGCCTTGGGCGCCTCCCTCCTCCCATGCTACACCTCTCTCTCTCGTAGAAGCTCGGCGAAGCCCTGCCGGCATCCCGCTACATCCAGCACCACACCGTCGTGCTGCTGGATCTCCATCAACCTCTCCTTCCCCCTTGCTGGATCAAGAAGGAGGAGACGTCGCTGCACCGTACGTGTGTTGAACGCGGAGGTGCCGTCCGTTCGGCACTCGGTCATCGGTGATTTGGATCACGGCGAGTACGACTCCGTCATCCACGTTCATTGGAACGCTTCCGCTCGCGATCTACAAGGGTATGTAGATGCACTCCTTTCCCCTCGTTGCTAGTATACTCCATAGATGCATCTTGGTGAGCGTAGGAAAATTTTATAATTATGCTACGATTCCCTACAGTGGCATCATGAGCCAAGCCTATGCGTAGTTACTATGCACGAGTAGAACACAAAGCAGTTGTGGGCGTTGAGTTTGCCAATTCTTCTTGCCGCTACTAGTCTTATCTTGTTTCGGCGGCATTGTGGGATGAAGCGGCCCGGACCGACCTTACACGTACGCTTACGTGAGACAGGTTCCACCGACTGACATGCACTAGTTGCATAAGGTGGCTAGCGGGTGTCTGTCTCTGCTACTTTAGTCGGAACGGATTCGATGAAAAGGGTCCTTATGAAGGGTAAATAGAAATTAGCAAATCACGTTGTGGTCATACGTAGGTAAGAAACGTTCTTGCTAGAAACCTACAAACCACGTAAAAACTTGCAACAACAATTAAAGGACGTCTAACTTGTTTTTGCAGCATGTGTGATGTGATGTGATATGGCCAGAAGATGTGATGAATGATATATGTGATGTATGAGATTGATCATATTCTTGTAATAGGAATCACGACTTGCATGTCGATGAGTATGACAACCGGCAGGAGCCATAGGAGTTGTCTTTATTATTTTGTATGACCTGCGTGTCATTGAATAACGCCATGTAAATTACTTTACTTTGTTGCTAAACGCGTTAGCCATAGAAGTAGAAGTAATTGTTGGCGTGACGACTTCATGAAGACACAATGATGGAGATCATGATGATGGAGATCATGGTGTCATGCCGGTGACGAAGATGATCATGGTGCCCCGAAGATGGAGATCAAAGGAGCATAATGATATTGGCCATATCATGTCACTATTTGATTGCATGTGATGTTTATCATGTTTTTGCATCTTATTTGCTTAGAACGACGGTAGTAAGTAAGATGATCCCTTATAATAATTTCAAGAAAGTGTTCACCCTAACTGTGCACCGTTGCGAAGGTTCGTTGTTTCGAAGCACCACGTGATGATCGGGTGTGATAGATTCTAACGTTCGAATACAACGGGTGTTGACGAGCCTAGCATGTACAGACATGGCCTCGGAACACACGCAATACACTTAGGTTGACTTGACGAGCCTAGCATGTACAGACATGGCCTCGGAACACGGAGGACCGAAAGGTCGAGCATGAGTCGTATAGAAGATACGATCAACATGGAGATGTTCACCGATCTTGACTAGTCCGTCTCACGTGATGATCGGACACGGCCTAGTTAACTCGGATCATGTTTCACTTAGATGACTAGAGGGATGTCTATCTGAGTGGGAGTTCATTGAATAATTTGATTATATGAACTTAATTATCATGAACTTAGTCTAAAATCTTTACAATATGTCTTGTAGATCAAATGGCCCACGTTGTCCTCAATTTCAACGCGTTCCTAGAGAAAACCAAGCTGAAAGATGATGGCAGCAACTATACGGACTGGGTCCGGAACCTGAGGATCATCCTCATAGCTGCCAAGAAAGATTATGTCTTAGAAGCATCGCTAGGTGAAGCACCCATCCCAGAGAACCAAGACGTTATGAACGCTTGGGAATCACGTGCTGATGATTACTCCCTCATTCAGTGCGGCATGCTTTACAGCTTAGAACCGGGGCTCCAAAAGCGTTTTGAGAAGCATGGAGCATATGAGATGTTCGAAGAGCTGAAAATGGTTTTCCAAGCTCATGCCCGGGTCGAGAGATATGAAGTCTCCGACAAGTTCTTCAGCTGTAAAAAGGAGGAAAATAGTTCTGTAAGTGAGCACATACTCAGAATGTCTGGGTTGCACAACCGCTTGACTCAACTAGGAATTAATCTCCCGGATGACGCGGTCATTGACAGAATCCTTCAGTCGCTTCCACCAAGCTACAAGAGCTTTGTGATGAACTTCAATATGCAGGGGATGGAAAAGATCATTCCTGAGATATATTCAATGCTGAAATAAGCGGAGGTGGAGATCATAAAAGAACATCAAGTGTTGATGGTGAATAAAACCACTAAGTTCAAGAAGGGCAAGGGTAAGAAGAACTTCAAGAAGGACGGCAAGGGAGTTGCCGCGCCCGGTAAACCAGTTACTGGGAAGAAGTCAAAGAATGGACCCAAGCCTGAAACTGAGTGCTTTTATTGCAAGGGAAGTGGTCACTGGAAGCGGAACTGCCCCAAATACTTAGCGGAAAAGAAGGCCGGCAACACCAAAGGTATATGTGATATACATGTAATTGATGTGTACCTTACCAGTACTCATAGCAGCTCCTGGGTATTTGATACCGGTGCGGTTGCTCATATTTGTAACTCAAAACAGGAACTACGGAATAAAAGGAGACTGGCGAAGGACGAGGTGACGATGCGCGTTGGGAATGGTTCCAAGGTCGATGTGATCGCCGTCGGCACGCTACCTCTGCATCTACCCACGGGATTAGTTTTAAACCTCAATAATTGTTATTTAGTGCCAGCTTTGAGCATGAACATTGTATCTGGATCTCGTTTAATTCGAGATGGCTACTCATTTAAATCCGAGAATAATGGTTGTTCTATTTATTTGAGAGATATGTTTTATGGTCATGCCCCACTGGTCAATGGTTTATTCTTGATGAATCTCGAACGTGATGTTACACATGTTCATAGTGTGAATACCAAAAGATGTAAAGTTGATAACGATAGTCCCACATATCTGTGGCACTGCTGCCTTGGTCACATTGGTGTCAAGCGCATGAAGAAGCTCCATGCAGATGGACTTTTGGAGTCTCTTGATTACGAATCATTTGACACGTGTGAACCATGCCTCATGGGTAAGATGACCAAGACTCCGTTCTCCGGAACAATGGAGCGAGCAACCAACTTATTGGAAATCATACATACCGATGTGTGCGGTCCAATGAGTGTTGAGGCTCACGGAGGATATCGTTATGTTCTCACTCTCACTGATGATTTAAGTAGATATGGGTATGTCTACCTAATGAAACACAAGTCTGAAACCTTTGAAAAGTTCAAGGAATTTCAGAGTGAGGTTGAGAATCAACGTGACAGAAAAATAAAGTTCTTACGATCAAATCGTGGAGGAGAATATTTGAGTCACGAATTTGGTGCACACTTAAGGAAATGTGGAATCGTTTCACAACTCACGCCGCCTGGAACACCTCAGTGAAATGGTGTGTCCGAACGTCGTAATCACACTGTGTTGGATATGGTGCGATCTATGATGTCTCTTACCGATTTACCGCTCTCATTTTGGGGCTATACTTTAGAGACTGCCGCATTCACTTTAAATAGGGCTCCGTCTAAATCCGTTGAGACGACACCGTATGAATTATGGTTTGGGAAGAAACCTAAGCTGTCGTTTCTAAAAGTTTGGGGATGCGATGCTTATGTCAAGAAACTTCAACCTGAAAAGCTCGAACCCAAGTCGGAGAAATGCGTCTTCATAGGATACCCTAAGGAAACTATTGGGTATACCTTCTACCTCAGATCCGAAGGCAAGATCTTCGTTGCCAAGAATGGGTCCTTTCTGGAGAAGGAGTTTCTCTCGAAAGAATTGAGTGGGAGGAAAGTGGAACTTGATGAGGTGATAGTCACCCCTTCCGAACCGGAAAGTAGCGCAACGCGGGAAGATGTTCCCGTGGTGCCTACACCGACTGGGGAGGAAGTTAATGATGATGATCATGAAGCTTCGGATCAAGTTACTACTGAACTTCGTAGGTCCACAAGGACACGTTCCGCAGCAGAGTGGTACGGCAACCCTGTCCTGGAAATCATGTTGTTAGACAACGGTGAACCTTCGAACTATGAAGAAGCGATGGCGGGCCCGGATTCCGACAAATGGCTAGAAGCCATGAAATCCGAGATAGGATCCATGTATGAAAACAAAGTATGGACTTTGACTGACTTGCCCGATGATCGGCGAGCCATAGAAAACAAATGGATCTTTAAGAAGAAGACAGACGCGGATGGTAATGTGACCATCTACAAAGCTCGACTTGTCGCTAAGGGTTATCGACAAGTTCAAGGGGTTGACTACGATGAGACTTTCTCACCCATAGCGAAGTTGAAGTCCGTCCGAATCATGTTAGCAATTGCCGCATACTATGATTATGAGATATGGCAGATGGACGTCAAAACGGCATTCCTTAACGGCTTCCTTAAGGAAGAGTTGTATATGATGCAGCCGGAAGGTTTTGTCGATCCTAAGAATGCTAACAAAGTATGCAAGCTCCAGCGCTCAATCTATGGGCTGGTGCAAGCATCTCGGAGTTGGAACATTCGCTTTGATGAGATGATCAGAGCGTTTGGGTTTACACAGACTTATGGAGAAGCCTGTGTTTACAAGAAAGTGAGTGGGAGCTCTGTAGCATTTCTCATATTATATGTGGATGACATACTATTGATGGGAAATGATATAGAATTCTTGGAAAGTATAAAGGCCTATTTGAATAAGTGTTTTTCAATGAACGACCTTGGAGAAGCTGCTTATATATTAGGCATCAAGATCTATAGAGATAGATCGAGACGCCTCATTGGTCTTTCACAGAGTACATACCTTGACAAGATATTGAAGAAGTTCAATATGGATCAGTCCAAGAAGGGGTTCTTGCCTGTATTGCAAGGTGTGCAGTTGAGCACGGCTCAATGCCCGACCACGGCAGAAGATATAGAAAAGATGAGTGTCATCCCCTATGCCTCGGCCATAGGGTCTATTATGTATGCCATGCTGTGTACCAGACCTGATGTAAACCTTGCTGTAAGTTTGGTAGGAAGGTACCAAAGTAATCCCGGCATGGAACACTGGACAGTGGTCAAGAATATCCTAAAGTACCTGAAAAGGACTAAGGATATGTTTCTCGTTTATGGAGGTGACGAAGAGCTCGTCGTAAAGGGTTATGTCGACGCTAGCTTCGACACAGATCTGGATGACTCGAAGTCACAAACCGGATACATGTATATTTTGAATGGAGGAGCAGTAAGCTGGTGCAGTTGCAAGCAAAGCGTCGTGGCGGGGTCTACATGTGAAGCGGAGTACATGGCAGCCTCGGAGGCAGCACAGGAAGCAGTCTGGATGAAGGAGTTCATTACCGACCTAGGGGTGATTCCCAATGCGTCGGGCCCGATGACTCTCTTCTGTGACAACACTGGAGCTATTGCTCTTGCGAAGGAGCCCAGGTTTCACAGGAAGACCAGGCATATTAAGCGTCGCTTCAACTCCATTCGTGAAAGTATTCAAAATGGAGACATAGATATTTGTAAAGTACATACGGACCTGAATGTAGCAGATCCGTTGACTAAACCTCTCCCCAGAGCAAAACATGATCAACACCAGGACGCAATGGGTGTTCGATTCATCACAATGTAACTAGATTATTGACTCTAGTGCAAGTGGGAGACTGTTGGAAATATGCCCTAGAGGCAATAATAAATGGTTATTATTATATTTCTTTGTTCATGATAATCGTCTATTGTTCATGCTATAATTGTATTGTCCGGAAATCGTAATACATGTGTGAATGCATAGACCACAACGTGTCCCTAGTAAGCCTCTAGTTGACTAGCTCGTTGATCAACAGATAGTCATGGTTTCCTGACTATGGACATTGGATGTCATTGATAACGGGATCACATCATTAGGAGAATGATGTGATGGACAAGACCCAATCCTAAGCATAGCTTAAAAGATCGTGTAGTTTCGTTTGCTAGAGCTTTTCCAATGTCAAGTATCTTTTCCTTAGACCATGAGATCGTGCAACTCCCGGATACCGTAGGAGTGCTTTGGGTGTGCCAAACGTCACAACGTAATTGGGTGACTATAAAGGTGCACTACGGGTATCTCCGAAAGTGTCTGTTGGGTTGGCACGGATCGAGACTGGGATTTGTCACTCCGTGTGACGGAGAGGTATCTCTGGGCCCACTCGGTAATGCATCATCATAATGAGCTCAATGTGACTAAGGCGTTAGTCACGAGATCATGCATTGCGGTACGAGTAAAGAGACTTGCCAGTAACGAGATTGAACAAGGTATTGGGATACCGACGATCGAATCTCGGGCAAGTAACATACCGATTGGCAAAGGGAATTGTATACGGGATTGATTGAATCCTCGACATCGTGGTTCCTCCGATGAGATCATCGTGGAACATGTGGGAGCCAACATGGGTATCCAGATCCCGCTGTTGGTTATTGACCGGAGAGGCGTCTCGGTCATGTCTGCATGTCTCCCGAACCCGTAGGGTCTACACACTTAAGGTTCGGTGACGCTAGGGTTGTAGAGATATGTGTATGCAGAAACCCGAAATTTGTTCGGAGTCCCAGATGAGATCCCGGACGTCACGAGGAGTTCCGGAATGGTCCGGAGGTAAAGAATTATATATAGGAAGTCAAGTTTCGGCCACCGGGAAAGTTTCGGGGGTTACCGGTATTGTACCGGGACCACCGGAAGGGTCCCGGGGGTCCACCGGGTGGGGCCACCTATCCCGGAGGGCCCCGTGGGCTGAAGTGGGAAGGGAACCAGCCCCTAGTGGGCTGGGCGCCCCCCCATGGGCCTCCCCCCTGCGCCTAGGGTTGGAAACCCTAGGGGTGGGGGGCGCCCCACTTGCCTTGGGGTGCAAGGCACCCCCCTGGCCGCCGCCCCCCATCTAGATGGGATCCCTGGCCGGCGCCCCCCCTTCCAGGGGGCCTATATAAAGGGGGGAGGGAGGGCAACAACAACAGAGCCTTGGGCGCCTCCCTCCTCCCATGCTACACCTCTCTCTCTCGTAGAAGCTCGGCGAAGCCCTGCCGGCATCCCGCTACATCCACCACCACGCCGTCGTGCTGCTGGATCTCCATCAACCTCTCCTTCCCCCTTGCTGGATCAAGAAGGAGGAGACGTCGCTGCACCGTACGTGTGTTGAACGCGGAGGTGCCGTCCGTTCGACACTCGGTCATCGGTGATTTGGATCACGGCGAGTACGACTCCGTCATCCACGTTCATTGGAACGCTTCCGCTCGCGATCTACAAGGGTATGTAGATGCACTCCTTTCCCCTCGTTGCTAGTATACTCCATAGATGCATCTTGGTGAGCGTAGGAAAATTTTAAAATTATGCTACGATTCCCTACATAATAAACATTTATCATGATATGAGGAAATAAATAATAACTTTATTATTGCCTCTAGGGCATATTTCCTTCAGTCTCCCACTTGCACTAGAGTCAATAATCTAGATTACACAGTAATGATTCTAACACCGACGGAGTCTTGGTGCTGATCATGTTTTGCTCGTGGAAGAGGCTTAGTGAACGGGTCTGCAACATTCAGATCCGTATGTATCTTGCAAATCTCTATGTCTCCCACCTGGACTTGATCCCGGATGGAATTGAAGTGTCTCTTGATGTGCTTAGTCCTCTTGTGAAATCTGGATTCCTTTGCCAAGGCAATTGCACCAGTATTGTCACAAAAGATTTTCATTGGATCCGATGCACTAGGTATGACACCTAGATCGGATATGAACTCCTTCATCCAGACTCCTTCATTTGCTCCTTCTGAAGCAGCTATGTACTCCGCTTCACACGTAGATCCCGCCACGACGCTTTGTTTAGAACTGCACCAACTGACAGCTCCACCGTTCAATAAAAACATGTATCTGGTTTGCGATTTAGAATCGTCCGGATCAGTGTCAAAGCTTGCATCGACGCAACCATTACGACGAGCTCTTTGTCACCTCCATAAACGAGAAACATATCCTTAGTCCTTTTCAGGTATTTCAGGATGTTCTTGACCGCTGTCCAGTGATCCACTCCTGTATTACTTTGGTACCTCCCTGCTAAACTAATAGCAAGGCACACATCAGGTCTGGTACACAGCATTGCATAAATGATAGAGCCTATGGCTGAAGCATAGGGAACACTTTTCATTTTCTCTCTATCTTCTGCAGTGGTCGGGCATTGAGTCTAACTCAACTTCACACCTTGTAACATAGGCAAGAACCCTTTCTTTGCTTGATCCATTTTGAACTTTTTCAAAACTTTATCAAGGTATGTGCTTTGTGAAAGTCCAATTAAGCGTCTTGATCTATCTCTATAGATCTTGACGCCCAATATATAAGCAGCTTCACCGAGGTCTTTCATTGAAAAACTCTTATTCAAGTATCCTTTTATGCTATCCAGAAATTCTATATCATTTCCAATCAACAATATGTCATCCACATATAATATTAGAAATGCTACAGAGCTCCCACTCACTTTCTTGTAAATACAGGCTTCTCCAAAAGTCTGTATAAAACCATATGCTTTGATCACACTATCAAAACGTTTATTCCAACTCCGAGAAGCTTGCACCAGTCCATAAATGGATCGCTGGAGCTTGCACACTTTGTTAGCACCCTTTGGATCGACAAAACCTTCTGGTTGCATCATATACAACTCTTCTTCCAAAAATCCATTCAGGAATGTAGTTTTGACATCCATTTGCCAAATTTCATAATCATAAAATGCGGCAATTGCTAACATGATTCGGACAGACTTATGCATCACTATGGGTGAGAAAGTCTCATCGTAGTCAACCCCTTGAACTTGTCGAAAACCTTTCGTAACAAGTCGAGCCTTGTAGACAGTAACATTACCATCAGCATCAGTCTTCTTCTTGAAGATCCATTTATTTTCTATGGCTTGCCGATCATCGGGCAAGTCAACCAAAGTCCACACTTTGTTGTCATACATGGATCCCATCTCAGATTTCATGGCCTCAAGCCATTTTGCGGAATCTGGGCTGACCATCGCTTCTTCATAGTTCGTAGGTTCGCCATGGTCAAGTAACATGACTTCCAGAATAGGATTACCGTACCACTCTGGTGCGGATCTTACTCTGGTTGACCTACGAGGTTCGGTAGTAACTTGATCTGAAGTTTCATGATCAATATCATTAGCTTCCTCACTAATTGGTGTAGGTCTCACAGGAACTAGTTTTTGTGACGAACTACTTTCCAATAAGGGAGCAGGTACAGTTACCTCATCAAGTTCTACTTTCCTCCCACTCACTTCTTTCGAGAGAAACTCCCTCTCTAGAAAGGATCCATTCTTAGCAACAAATGTCTTGCCTTCGGATCTGTGATAGAAGGTGTACCCAACAGTTTCTTTTGGGTATCCTATGAAGACACATTGCTCCGATTTGGGTTCAAGCTTATCAGGTTGAAGCTTTTTCACATAAGCATCGCAGCCCCAAACTTTAAGAAACGACAACTTTGGTTTCTTGCCAAACCACAGTTCATAAGGCGTCGTCTCAACGGATTTCGATGGTGCCCTATTTAACGTGAATGCAGCCGTCTCTAAAGCATAACCCCAAAACGATAGCGGTAAATCAGTAAGAGACATCATAGATCGCACCATATCTAGTAAAGTATGATTACGACGTTCGGACACACCATTACTGTTGGGGATATTATTACTAGGGTATAAACCGGCCAGGAGAGGCCGGGTTACCTCCAAAACGAGTTATTTATATTTGAAGCCCATGAAGACAAGGGGCATGGCGCTTTACGAAGGCCCAGGGCCGAGAGGTGGGTTATGGCCTGTAGACATAAACCGCCATATCATATGTAACTTGTATTGTAAGATAAGAAAGGTAGAAACCGAGCCGGACACGTTTATGAGCCGGCCTCGGGATTCTGTAAACCGCCGGGCGTCAACCTGTGTATATAAAGGTACAACCCGACAGCGGTTTAGGGAGAACGAAGAACAACTCGAGAGCCAGACATGGCGGATTCGCTCCCTGGTCATCAAAACCCTAGCAATTCCACAACAACTGGATTAGGCTTTTACCTTCACCGCAAGGGGCCGAACCAGTATAAACTCCCTGCGTGCTTTGTTCGCTTTAACCCCTTTAAGTTAACCCGTCGCGATGGCTCCACGACTAAGTCCTTTCACGAGGACATCTACCATGACAAAACCACGACAGTTGGCGCCCACCGTGGGGCTATCGCACGATGGTTTCGAGTTCTTAGAGGGCAGCTTCGAAGGGCTCAAGGGATACACTGTGGGCCGGATGACCAAGAGTCATCGCGGCAAGCTCTACATCGACAACGCAGGCTGGGGCCCCGAGGCCGGCTCAATCGAGTACGGGTACCGGGTCCCCTTCGGCGGTATTCACGTCTTCATTGGCAAAATTGGCGAGCCGGGCCCTGAGCCGGACATCTGCACCGACCTCGTCGAAACGGCTCAGTGTGCGAGACCTGCCCGGGCTCAGCCCGCCATGAAGCGTGCCTTCGTGGGAGTCATCCACGGAGCGGAATCTGAATGGATCGGCATCTGGTGGTGAAACCTTTGTTTACTCTGATGGCGAGTCATCTACTGGAGAGACCGAGTCATTGTACCAGTTGCAAGATGGCCGGATTGGGGGCTGTTCCGATGGCGACAACATTCCGGAACCCTTTGATCCGCCGAGCCGGGTTGCGATCTTCATGGCCAGCACACAGCCTATGCACCACTCCTCGACTGAAGTGGCAATGGTTTCCGGATCAGTAGCGGCGGTAGCAGCCGGGGCAGGAGGCCCTGCGCGACCGCCGACTCAAGTTTTATCCGACTTATTTGACGCTTTGGCAGCACTAATGGAGGAAGTTAACCCGGCAAATCGGGATGAGCATAATGCGGAAATCGCAAAGGTGAAGGATCAGATAACTCAGGCCCAGGCGGACCTAGCAGCCGAGGATACCAGGATGGCTGCAGAACGGGCCGAGTTGGAGGCACGGGCTTACCGACTTATGTTGGATCAAAGCGCATCCAACAATGTCATGAGGAGAAGGTACCGGTCTCACCTGCCTCCGGTTTATGAGGCCAGGAATCTCTTTAATACAACGGGAGCAGGAACCAGTAATCAGCCAGTGGTAAATCGGGTGGAGGCACCTGGTGAAGGAAATATGCCCTAGAGGCAATAATAAAGTTATTATTTATTTCCTTATATCATGATAAATGTTTATTATTCATGCTAGAATCGTATTAACCGGAAACATGATACATGTGTGAATACATAGACAAACAGAGTGTCACTAGTATGCCTCTACTTGACTAGCTCGTTAATCAAGATGGTTATGTTTCCTGGCCATGGACAAAGAGTTGTCATTTGATTAACGGGATCACATCATTAGGAGAATGATGTGATTGACTTGACCCATTCCGTTAGCTTAGCACTTGATCGTTTAGTATGTTGCTATTGCTTTCTTCATGACTTATACATGTTCCTATGACTATGAGATTATGCAACTCCCGTTTACCGAAGGAACACTTTGTGTGCTACCAAACGTCACAACGTAACTGGGTGATTATAAAGGTGCTCTACAGGTGTCTCCGAAGGTACTTGTTGGGTTGGCATATTTCAAGATTAGGATTTGTCACTCCGATTATCGGAGAGGTATCTCTGGGCCTACCCGGTAATGCACATCACTTTAAGCCTTGCAAGCATTGCAGCTAATGAGTTAGTTGCGGGATGATGTATTACGAAACGAGTAAAGAGACTTGCCGGTAATGAGATTGAGCTAGGTAATGAGATACCGACGATCGAATCTCGGGCAAGTAACATACCAATGACAAAGGGAACAACGTATGTAGTTATGCGGTTTGACCGATAAAGATCTTTGTAAAATATGTGGGAGCCAATATGAGCATCCAAGTTCCGCTATTGGTTATTGACCGGAAACGTGTCTCGGTCATGTCTACATAGTTCTCGAACCCGTAGGGTCCGCACGCTTAACGTTCGGTGACGATTTGTATTATGAGTTTATGTGTTTTGATGTACCGAAGGTTGTTCGGAGTCCTGGATGAGATCAGGGACATGACGAGGAGTCTCGAAATGGTCGAGACATAAAGATCGATATATTGGACGACTATATTCGGACATCGGAAAGGTTCCGAGTGATTCGGGTGTTTTTCGGAGTACCGGGGAGTTACGAGAATTCGCCGGGGAGTATATGGGCCTTATTGGGCTTTAGGGGAAAGAGAGAGGGGAGGCTGCGCGCCCCCCAAGGCTTAGTCCGAATTGGACTAGGGGGAGGGGCGGCGCCCCTCCTTCCTTCTCTTCTCTTTTCCCTTTCCTTCTCTCCTACTCCTACTACTTGGAAGGGCTCCTAGTTCTACTAGGAAAAGGGGAATCCTACTCCCGGTGGGAGTAGGACTCCCCTAGGGTGCGCCATAGAGAGGGCCGGCCCTCCCCCTCCTCCACTCCTTTATATACGGAGAGGGGGGCACCCCTTGGAGACACAACAATTGATCATTGATCTTTTAGCCGTGTGCGGTGCCCCCCTCCACCATAATCCACCTCGGTCATATTGTAGCGGTGCTTAGGCGAAGCCCTGCGTCGATAGCATCATCATCACCGTCATCACGCCGTCGTGTTGACGGAACTCTCCCTCAAAGCTCGGCTAGATCGGAGTTCGAGGGACGCCATCGAGTTGAACGTGTGCTGAACTCGGAGGTGCTGTGCGTTCGGTACTTGATCGGTCGGATCGTGAAGACGTAAGACTACATCAACCGTGTTGTGCTAACGCTTCCGCTTTCGGTCTACGAGGGTACGTGGACACACTCTCCCCTCTCGTTGCTATGCATCACCATGATCTTGCGTGTGCATAGGAATTTTTTTTGAAATTACTACGTTCCCCAACAGTGGCATCTGAGCCAGGTTTATGCGTAGATGTTATATGCACGAGTAGAACACAAGTGAGTTGTGGGCGATACAAGTCATACTGCTTACCAGCATGTCATACTTTGGTTCGGCGGTATTGTTGGATGAAGCGGCCCGGACCGACATTACGCGTACGCTTACGCGAGACTGGTTCTACCGACGTGCTTTGCACACAGGTGGCTGGCGGGTGTCAGTTTCTCCAACTTTAGTTGAACCGAGTGTGGCTACGCCCGGTCCTTGAGAAGGTTAAAACAGCACTAACTTGACGAACTATCGTTGTGGTTTTGATGCGTAGGTAAGAACGGTTCTTGCTCAGCCCGTAGCAGCCACGTAAAACTTGCAACAACAAAGTAGAGGACGTCTAACTTGTTTTTGCAGGGCATGTTGTGATGTGATATGGTCAAGGCATGATGCTATATTTTATTGTATGAGATGATCATGTTTTGTAACCGAGTTATCGGCAACTGGCAGGAGCCATATGGTTGTCGCTTTATTGTATGCAATGCAATCGCCCTGTAATTGCTTTACTTTATCACTAAGCGGTAGCGATAGTCGTAGAAGCAATAGTTGGCGAGACGACAACGATGCTACGATGGAGATCAAGGTGTCGCGCCGGTGATGATGGTGATCATGACGGTGCTTTGGAGATGGAGATCACAAGCACAAGATGATGATGGCCATATCATATCACTTATATTGATTGCATGTGATGTTTATCCTTTATGCATCTTATTTTGCTTTGATTGACGGTAGCATTATAAGATGATCTCTCACTAAATTTCAAGGTAAAAGTGTTCTCCCTGAGTATGCACCGTTGCCAAAGTTCGTCGTTCCGAGACACCACGTGATGATCGGGTGTGATAAGCTCTACGTTCATCTACAACGGGTGCAAGCCAGTTTTGCACACGCAGAATACTCGGGTTAAACTTGACGAGCCTAGCATATGCAGATATGGCCTCGGAACACTGAGACCGAAAGGTGAGCGTGAATCATATAGTAGATATGATCAACATAGTGATGTTCACCATTGAAAACTGCTCCATCTCACGTGATGATCGGACATGGTTTAGTTGATTTGGATCACGTGATCACTTAGATGATTAGAGGGATGTCTATCTAAGTGGGAGTTCTTAAGTAATATGATTAATTGAACTTTAATTTATCGTGAACTTAGTCCTGATAGTATTTGCATATCTATGTTGTAGATCAATAGCTCGCGATGTTGTTCCCCGTTTATTTTTTATATGTTCCTAGACAAAAATAAGTTGAAAGATGTTAGTAGCAAAGATGCGGACTAGCTCCGTGATCTGAGGATTATCCTCATTGCTGCACAGAAGTATTATGTCCTTGATGCACCGCTAGGTGACAGAACTATTACAGGAGCAAATACAGACGTTATGAACGTTTTTGACAAAAGCTCGGTATGATGACTACTTGATAGTTTAGTGCAGAATGCTTTATGGCTTAGAACCAGAACTTCAAAAATGTTTTGAACGCCACAGAACATATAAGATGTTCCAAGAGTTGAAATTGGTATTTCATACTCATGCCCGTGTCGAGAGGTATGAGACCTCTGACAGTACTTTGCCTACAAGATGGAGGAGAATAGCTCAACCAGTGAGCATGTGCTCAGATTGTCTGAGTACTACAATTGCTTGAATCAAGTGGGAGTTAATCTTCCAGATAAGATAGTAATTGACAAAGTTCTCTAGTCACTATCACCAAGTTACTAGAACTTCGTGATGAACTATAATATGCAAGGGATGATGAAAACAATTCCCAAGCTCTTCGCGATGCTAAAATCGGCGAAGGTAGAAATCAAAGAAAAACCTCAAGTGTTGATGATTGACAAAACCACTAGTTTCAAGAAAAAAGGGCAAAGGGAAGAAGGGGAACTTCAAGAAGAATGGCAAGCAAGTTGCTGCTCAAGTGAAGAAGCCCAAGTCTGGACCTAAGCCTGAGTCTAAGTGCTTCTACTTCAAAGGGACTGGTCACTAGAAGCGGAACTACCCCAAGTATTTGGCGGATAAGAAGGATGGCAAAGTGAACAAAGGTATATTTGATATACATGTTATTCATGTATACTTTACTAGTGTTTATAGCAACCCCTTGGTATTTTATACTGGTTCAGTTGCTAAGAGTAGTAACTCGAAACGGGAGTTGCAGAATGAACAGAAACTAGTTAAGGGTGAAGTGACGATGTGTGTTGGAAGTAGTTTCAAGATTGATATGATCATCATCGCACACTCCCTATACTTTCAGGATTAGTGTTGAGCCTAAATAAATGTTATTTGGTGTTTGCGTTGAGCATGAATATGATTTGATCATGTTTATTGCAATACGGTTATTCATTTAAATTAGAGAATAATTGTTGTTCTGTTTACATGAATAAAACCTTCTATGGTTATACACCCAATGAAAATGGTTTGTTGGATCTCGATCGTAGTGATACACATATTCATAATATTGAAGCCAAAAGATGCAAAGTTAATAATGATAGTGCAACTTATTTGTGGCACTGCCGTTTAGGTCATATTGGTGTAAAGCACATGAAGAAACTCCATGCTGATGGGCTTTTGGAATCACGTGATTATGAATCACTTGATGCTTGCGAACCATGCCTCATGGGCAAGATGACTAAAACTCCGTTCTCCGGAACAATGGAGCGAGCAACTGACTTATTGGAAATAATACATACTGATGTATGTGGTCCGATGAGTGTTGAGGCTCACGGCAGGTATCGTTATTTTCTAACCTTCACAGATGATTAGAGCAGATATGGGTATATCTACTTGATGAAACACAAGTCTGAAACATTTGAAAAGTACAAAGAATTTCAGAGTGAAGTGGAGAATCATCGTAACAAGAAAATAAAAGTTTCTACGATATGATCGCAGAGGTAAAATATTTGAGTTAACGAGTTTGGCCTTCAGTTAAAACAATGTGAAATAGTTTCACTACTCACGCCACCTGGAACACCACAGTGTAATGGTGTGTCCGAACGTCGTAACCGTACTTTATTAGATATGGTGCGATCTATGATGTCTCTTACCGATCTACCACTATCATTTTGGGGTTATGCATTAGAGACAACTACATTCACGTTAAATAGGGCACCATCTAAATCCGTGGAGATGACACCTTATGAACTATGGTTTGGCAAGAAACCAAAGTTGTCGTTTCTTAAAGTTTGGGGCTGTGATGCTTATGTGAAAAAGCTTCAACCTGATAAGCTCGAACCCAAATCGGAGAAATGTGTCTTCATAGGATACCCAAAGGAAACTTTTGGGTACACCTTCTATCACAGATCCGAAGGCAAGACATTCGTTGCCAAGAATGGATCCTTTCTAGAGAAGGAGTTTCTCTCGAAAGAAGTGAGTGGGAGGAAAGTAGAACTTGATGAGGTAACTGTACCTGCTCCCTTATTGGAAGGTAGTTCATCGCAGAAACCTGTTCCTGTGACGTCTACACCAATTAGTGAGGAAGTAAATGATGATGATCATGAAACTTCAGATCAAGTTGTTACTGAACCTCGTAGGTCAACCAAAGTAAGATCCGCACCAGAGTGGTACGGAAATCCTGTTCTGGAGGTTATGTTACTAGACCATGACGAACCTACAAACTATGAAGAAGCGATGGTGAGCCCAGATTCCGCAAAATGGCTTGAGGCCATGAAATCTGAGATGGGATCCATGTATGAGAACAAAGTGTGGAGTTTGGTTGACTTGCCCGATGATCGGCAAGCCATCGAGAATAAATGGATCTTCAAGAAGAAGACTGACGTTGACGGTAATGTTACTGTCTATAAAGCTCGACTTGTTGCAAAAGGTTTTCGACAAGTTCAAGGGATTGACTACGATGAGACCTTCTCACCCGTAGCGATGCTTAAGTCTGTCCGAATCATGTTAGCAATTGCTGCATTTTATGATTATGAAATTTGGCAAATGGATGTCAAAACTGCATTCCTGAATGGATTTTTAGAAGAAGAGTTGTATATGATGCAACCGGAAGGTTTTGTCGATCCAAAGGGAGCTAACAAAGTGTGCAAGCTCCAGCGATCCATTTATGGACTGGTGCAAGCCTCTCGGAGTTGGAATAAATGTTTTGATATTGTGATCAAAGCATATGGTTTTATACAGACTTTTGGAGAAGCCTGTATTTACAAGAAAGTGAGTGGGAGCTCTGTAGCATTTATGATATTATATGTGGATGACATATTGTTGATTGGAAATGATATAGAATTTCTGGATAGCATAAAGGGATATTTGAATAAGAGTTTTTCAATGAAGGACCTCGGTGAAGCTGCTTATATATTGGGCATCAAAATCTATAGAGATAGATCAAGACGCTTAATTGGACTTTCACAAAGCACATACCTTGACAAAGTTTTGAAGAAGTTCAAAATGGATCAAGCAAAGAAAGGGTTCTTGCCTGTGTTACAAGGTGTGAAGTTGAGTAAGACTCAATGCCTGACCACTGCAGAAGATAGAGAGAAAATGAAAGATGTTCCCTATGCTTCAGGCATAGGCTCTATCATGTATGCAATGCTGTGTACCAGACCTGATGTGTGCCTTGGTATTAGTTTAGAAGGGAGGTACCAAAGTAATCCAGGAGTGGATCACTGGACAGCGGTCAAGAACATCCTGAAATACGTGAAAAGGACTAAGGATATGTTTCTCATTACGTCGATGCAAGCTTTGACACTGATCCGGACGATTCTAAATCGCAAACCGGATACGTGTTTATATTAAATGGTGGAGCTGTAAGTTGGTGCAGTTCTAAACAAAGCGTCATAGCGGGATCTACATGTGAAGCGGAGTACATAGCTGCTTCGGAAGCAGCAAATGAAGGAGTCTGGATGAAGGAGTTCATATCCGATCTAGGTGTCATACCTAGTGCATCGGGTCCAATGAAAATCTTTTGTGACAATACTGGTGCAATTGCTTTGGCAAAGGAATCCAGATTTCACAAGAGAACCAAGCACATCAAAAGACGCTTCAACTCCATCTGGGATCAAGTCCAGGTGGGAGACATAGAGATTTGCAAAATACATACGGATCTGAATGTTGCAGACCCGTTGACTAAGCCTCTTCCACGAGCAAAACATGATCAGCACCAAGGCTCCATGGGTGTTAGAATCATTACTGTGTAATCTAGATTATTGACTCTAGTGCAAGTGGGAGACTGAAGGAAATATGCCCTAGAGGCAATAATAAAGTTATTATTTATTTCCTTATATCATGATAAATGCTTATTATTCATGCTAGAATTGTATTAACCGGAAACATGATACATGTGTGAATACATAGACAAACAGTTGGGTTGACCCATTGACTCTTTCACTAGTATGCCTCTACTTGACTAGCTCGTTAATCAAAGATGATTATGTTTCCTAGCCATGGACAAAGAGTTGTCATTTGATTAACGGGATCACATCATTAGGAGAATGATGTGATTGACTTGACCCATTCCGTTAGCTTAGCACTTGATCGTTTAGTATGTTGCTATTGCTTTCTTCATGACTTATACATGTTCCTATGACTATAAGATTATGCAACTCCCGATTACTGGAGGAACACTTTGTGTGCTACCAAACGTCACAACGGAACTGGGTGATTATAAAGGTGCTCTACATGTGTCTCCGAAGGTACTTGTTGGGTTGGCGTATTTCGAGATTAGGATTTGTCACTCCGATTGTCGGAGAGGTATCTCTGGGCCCACTCGGTAATGCACATCACTTTAAGCCTTGCATACATTGCAGCTAATGAGTTAGCTGCGGGATGATGTATTACGGAACGAGTAAAGAGACTTGCCGGTAACGAGATTGAGCTAGGTATTGAGATATCGACGATCGAATCTCGGGCAAGTAACATACCGATGACAAAGGGAACAACGTATGTTGTTATGCGGTTTGACCGATAAAGATATTCGTAGAATATGTGGGAGCCAATATGAGCATCCAGGTTCCGCTATTGGTTATTGACCGGAAATGTGTCTCGGTCATGTCTACATAGTTCTCGAATCCGTAGGGTCCGCACGCTTAACGTTCAGTGACGATCGGTATTATGAGTTTATGTGTTTTGATGTACCGAAGGTAGTTCGGAGTCCCAGATGAGATCAGGGACATGACGAGGAGTCTCGAAATGGTCGAGACGTAAAGATCGATATATTGGACGACTATATTCGGACATCGGAAAGGTTCCGGGTGAAATCGGGATTTTACCGGAGTACCGGGAGGTTACCGGAACCCCCCGGTAATTGTATGGGCCTTAATGGGCCATAGTGGAGAGAGAGAGAGGAGGCCAGGGCAGGCCGCGCGCCTCCTCCCCCTCTGGTCCGAATTGGACTAGGAGGGGGGCGGCGTCCCCCTTTCCTTCCTCCCTCTCTCCCCCTTCCTTCTCTCCTAGTCCAACTAGGGAGGGGGGGGAATCCTACTCCCGGTGGGAGGAGGACTCCTCCAGGGCGCGCCATAGGGGCTGGCCCTCTCCCCCCTCCTCCACTCCTTTATATACGTGGCCAGGGGGCACCCCATAGACACACAAGTTGATCATTGATCTCTCTTAGCCGTGTGCGGTGCCCCCCTCCACCATAACCCACCTCGGTCATATCGTAGTGGTGCTGAGGCGAAGCCCTGCGTCGGTAGCATCATCATCACCGTCATCACGCCGTCGTGCTGACGGAACTCTCCCGCGAAGCTCTACTGGATCGTGAGTTCGTGGAACGTCGCTGAGCTGAACGTGTGCAGTCCGCGGAGGTGCCGTAACTTCGGTGCCGGGATCGGTCAATCGTGAAGACGTACGACTACATCAACCGCGTTGTCGTAACGCTTCCGCTTACGGTCTACGAGGGTACGTAGATGACACTCTCCCCTCTCATTGATATGCATCACCATGATCTTGCGTGTGCGTAGGAGAATTTTTGAAATTACTACGTTCCCCAACATAGAGTCCATGAGGATGATGGAGGGATGCTCCGCATCACCATGTCTTTGCAGTTTCGCTGCGCAACCGCAGTAATTCAATGTTGGTGCCCCTGCCTGTCAGCCAACTTCAACTTCTACACCCCGCCACAAGGTCACCTTCTCCACTAACTGCCTAGGTGTTCCCCAACCCAAAACATACAGCTTCCCTACACATCCTCCATCTCCGTCCCCCTCCTAAGGACCACCGCAAAGCTGTGATCTTCGTCTTGAACAACCGCTAGATGCGAGAGATTTGTGGAGGAGAGATGATGAAAAATTAGGAATCAGAAGTGAGGAAGATGTGAGATTGCCCTTTTCCATGGGGAATTCCACACGTCGCCGCCTCGGCGGCCACATCACTTATCGCCCCTTCCGCAAGCAACTTGGGCATAACCACATGTGACACAAAAGTGCATGGAGAAGCGTGTTACTGGCAAATGTGTCGACTTCGATGGCAAACAACATACGGAGGCTAGCAGAGTAGTTCCACCAACCCCACGCACCAGAACGCTCCATTTTTTGGGAGCTTATAGGAACTTAGGGCCCGTTCAGAAGCTCTCCACGAGCCAGCTTCCTAAAATTGATGCGTGAAGCCAGCCCTAATGATCCTGGTTCCAGAAGCCCCCTTCTCGGAGACGAGGAGCAGCGCTAGCTCAGCTTCGCAAAAACTAGGAGTCCTTGAAATTACAACTAGAATGCCATCCCGAAGTGACGTTGTGTACCGTTTCGATCAGAAGAAACCTGCCCGAGCGACTGAGCGACCGCACGCCTCGCTAACCCAGACCAAACTGGGCCAATAAAACCTAGCCTAAGCAGTGATCGAACAGACCTTAGCCTGGCCTCCTGGCTTACTAGCCCATGCGTGCGAGGCTGCAGCCAGCCGAACAATTCGCTACTCCTTCGAGAAGCTAGTTGTGTGAATGCGGAGCAGGAGCCAGCGATTTCGGGAAGCCAGAGAGCTTCTGAACGGGGCTTTAATAGATACTCCCTCCGTTTCTTTTACGTCGTCTATAAGATTTATCTGAAGTCAAACCACACAAAGTTTGATCCAATTTATATAAAAAATTATTAATATTTACAATATGAAAGTTATTATATAGTATGAATATTATTTTTGGTCCATCTAATGATATGGATTTCGTATTTTAAATGCTGATATTTTTTCCTGTAAAGTTGGTCAAACTTTTAAAAGTTTAACTTTAGAGAAAATTTATATGCAGACTAAAAAAGGAAGGACGTCGATAACTGCCACACGTGTGGCGGGAAAGGAGACGCACCACACGACTCTAATGCAAATAGATTGCCACGTCATCGCATGCATGCATGCGAGAATCTTTTTGGATTTTCAGTTTTTAAAATGTTTTATCTCTTCAATGAAAAATTCGATTGAAGATCCGTTTTCACCATTAAATCCCTCGCGACGAGATCTTCAAAACTAGATCTCATATTGATATATTTCGGCAAAAAAAAATTTAGTTAAAAGTTGCCATGTCTATTGCACATGAATTGCCATGATATGTTTCAACTATTTTCTTTTACATTTAAAACTAAATATTAACATATTATAAAACAGAGAATCAAGAAACTAGACTTGCCATACAACATAAACTAAAATTGCCATGATACATGCACTTAAAATTGCCATGGTTCAATAAAAAAATATTTTCATGGTCAAAATACTGGAATTGCCATCATCAAAAAACAAAAATTGCCATGATCTACAAACTAAAATTGCCACATGGCAACTTTAGTTTAAGCACTATGGCAACTATAGTGAAAACATCATGGCAACTTCTGGGCAAAAAAAAATCGTCGAAACATATCAACATGGGGTCTAGTTTTGAAGATCTCGTCGAGACGGATTTAATGGTGAAAACGGATTTTTAGTTCGCTTTTTTATTTAGAAGATAAAACATTTTTAAGCCGAAAACCAAAAAGATTTCTGCTAATGTCACCTATTCATACGTGGCAAAATGAGTGATGATGGAGGCGTGTGGGCGACCTGCGAACACCCACACGTGTGGGTGTTAGTTTTTCCGAAAAGGAAAGGAGGGAGTACTAAAACACAACAGCGCCCTTCTCTTCTGTTAAAGGAAAATAGAAAAAGAAAAAGAAAAAGAAAATGGGATTCCCAGTTCTCACCTGGCTTCCCAGCCTAGCCCGTTCCTCCCTCTCGTGGACGCTCCGCCGCAGCACGCCAAGTCTCCAACCAGCCTGTGCTGCCTTGCGTTGCAAGGAAGAGCAGTTCCCCGCACTGATATCCATCATCATCTCGATCTGCTGCTCTTCCTCTCCTCGGCTGCTCCCCCACTTCGTCTCTCTCCCACCCCGTCGGCTGCCTGGATCGATCCACCGGCGGCTTCCCGTGGAGCAGCGCAGGCCGCCACACGCCTCCGAAAATCGACTCTCCACCCTCCATGTGAGCTCCTCTCACTCCGCAGTCCCCCCACCCGCCTCTTCTAGTTTCCGTTCGCTTGCTGAGATTGATTCGCGGCAGATCCCGTTGCCGTGCGCCATTAGTTCCGTCGAGCTTGTTAATTACAACCAACTTAGCCTTGGCCTTTCGATACAGTTTCGATCTTTGATAGTGCAGTGCTGACGGATGGTTTGTCTTCTGATTCACCCGAAAATTCCCCAGAGAAAAATAATCTGGGGAAGTTCAAATATCTATTTGCTCCAAATGCCATGAAAAATAGTTGCCCTTGGACCTTCGGTGAAGGAGAAATATCTTTCCTCCTCGCAGGCTTTGATTTTTATTAGAAGGGATTGCTGCTGTATTTATTTTTCCTCCCTGCTGGTCCTCTAGTGTGTCTGACTGTATGTATAAGAAACAAAATAACCAGGCTCAGGTGCATAAAGTTCCTAGCACCCAGGGGTTAATTTAGTTGGAATTTTGTATTATTTGTGGATTTATGGGCAAGCAGGGGCAGCAGTTCATGGAAGTATTGTACTCCACTGTTCAATTTTGGACGCATTCAGAAGATTAAAAAGAACTAGATTTATAGAATTGTTCTGATAATCCTTTCAGAGATGAGGACTTGAGTTGAGGTATGGTCCATCTGACCATCTCCTGTAGTATCAAATAACTAATTAAATGGTGGAAAATGCCTGCCTTTGAATTGTTGTTATCTTCACGTACTTCTGCTGGCTTTATCTGAGCTGATCTCTCATTTAGGTTGCTTGATCTCCTCCTATCTCAGGCCTTCTATTTGTTACTCCCTCCGTCCCATAATATAAGAACGTTTTTGAAACTACACTAGTGTCAAAAACGTTCTTATATCATGGGACAGAGGGAGTACTTCTCAAGTTCTTAATTTCTGATGCATGTTTATTGAATTGAGATTAATTCGTTACTGATATCAATTAGCGTATCATCCATATATAGCAACTCATGGACAAGGGTCACCCAGGGTACTTCAAGTCCATGATCGACGCTAAGCTCCAGGAGCAGGGGTTCTTTGCTTCCCAGCACTGCGTCAACTGCGGCCATGAGCTCGACTACAAGCCGGTACATATATATTAATTACGTACTGCTTATCTTGTTCAGCCCTTGGGTGCATGTGTGCACAAATAAATTAAATTCAATCTCTCATGTGATGTTTGTTTCTGGGGTGAATGTCATGTTGCCACTATCGCAAGGACATGGTTGGGTTTCCTGCCGGTGTCAAGTTCGATCCGACAGACCAGGAGCTGATTGAGCACCTTGAGTCCAAGATGATGAAGAGAGCTCACTCCCTCATCGATGACTTCATACCCACCATTGAGGGAGAAGATGGCATTTGCTACACCCATCCAGAGAAACTCCCAGGTGAGAATCGAGATCCATAGACATACAGTACATACAAAAAAAGATCCATTCAATGTTTTGGTTGAATCAATAACTACGAGTACCTATTCTCCTATAACTTGAATTATGATCACCCAAACTCTTTGTATATTTCTTTATCGAAACAAACTATGTGTACTTGATCACCAGGTGTGACAAGAAATGGCCAGAGCAAACACTTTTTCCACAGACCATCAAAGGCCTACACCACAGGCACGAGGAAGAGGAGAAAGATCCACGCAGAGAGTGAGCTGTCCAACAGTAAAAATGGTGCCGAGACGCGGTGGCACAAGACTGGCAAGACACGGCCGCTGATGGTGGACGGACGGCATAAGGGGTGCAAGAAGATCCTAGTGTTGTACAGCAACTTTGGCAAGGCACGAAAGCCAGAAAAGACTAATTGGGTGATGCACCAGTACCACCTCGGCGACCTAGAGGACGAGAAGGAAGGGGAGTTGATCGTGTCAAAGGTCTTCTATCAGACACAGCCACGGCAGAGTGCCGCTGCCACGACATCGACAGTATTCCATGAGCCTTCGACTAACGGGGATATGGAGGTAAAGACGCCAAAGTCAATGAAGATTGGGCTCACTGATTATGCGGTTGTCGCCGCGGCTGCCATCCAGATGCAGCGACAGCAGCAGCAAATGCTGAAGCAAGGTGATGAGGTAACATACCTAGGTAGCTATACTCAAATCCTGATAATTAATTGAGCAGTTAGTTATAGAGAAAGGTATATATTTTCACCGCTTAAAGTTTATGCAAAGTAGACATTTGCTGGTTAATTCATGCCCTAGCTGATTAATTCCTAAGTACCCAAACATAGGCACATAGCCTTACTTATCAAAGAACCCTGATTCTTTAGTAGTACTTAAACTGTTGTTAATCTAAACAGTAAATGATGCAGTATAAACTGTTGTACATATAAACAGTAAATGATGCAGTACGTAGCAATGTCACTTTTGTGTAGTTTAAAAAATAATGATGTAATATTTCTCTTTATCGTTCTTATTGCCATGCTTGTCGATAAATAAATATGGTTGTGTGCATCTCAATAATGCAGAGGCCAACGGTTGTCCTCCTTTTAAAAAAATTGCCTTATCTTTCTCTTTATGAAGTATAATTCTGTGATTTTGTTTCAAGATGAACAAGGGAAAGGAGGGGCAGGACCAACAGCAGCAGAAATTTGACCACAGGCCTGCTGGCTTGGAAGGACTAATAATGGCCTGCAAATCAGCAAGTACAAAAGAAGTGAGTTTTCTGATCAAAGGTCTTGTGAAATTTTGAAAGCGGCATTTGCTCGATGGTTTGCGCATGAACCTTGTAGATACTATTATATCAGGATGTCGAGAGGGAGGAATAGAAATTGTATCACAATCACAATGTCCAAAGGACCAACATCCCATTTTATTTATAAACAAAAGAAGTTAGTATTCATTGCCACAACAATATGAGCATGGGCTTTTTATTTATATTGTTGCTTCACTCCCCAATTAACCCCTTCTAGATAATATTGATAATTGTAATTTTATTCTGTCCTGGGAAAGGGAATAAGAATCTATTTTGTTATTCTGATCAATTATGTGCGGGATTAGTGGATTGTCTTGTTGACAACGCAACCATTGTACACACCATATGTTATTTTGCTTGTTTGCTCATATTTCTCTGAAACTGTCCAAAACTGTCCAGTTGAAGCTTTCAAGTGTGGAGAGAGTTAACAGAACAAATATTCATTTCATTTTAAAACCGCAGAACCACTGTACTTAACCTTAATCATGCCATTTATTTTAGGACGACTAATCATGTTCTAATATGGAACTTGCATTTGTTGGTAGGTACTAATAAGTACACATGTGTATATTTCGAAGGGTACAATATTTGCAAAGTCTTTGTATTGCAATATCCCTATCGCCACTGAACTCATGATCTTTCAATCCATTTCGACATTGTGGCACTTGTCTTCAGTTTAGGTGCACGTCTTTATAACTGTTTCTGCTATATGGCACAGGGAACTTCAACTACTCAGCCCGAAGATATGCAATGGCCTTACCAGTACTAGCCGCCTGACAAGTGACAACCAAGATCAGCATCGGTAAATTATAAAGGACTCCGCAAGTACATCATTCATTTATGACAGAACTAGTTATCTGCAATTTGCAGAACCGAGAACTGTAAGTGAATCAGAGGTCCAAGAGGGGGTAGAGGATAGTGAGACATATTGCATCAACGGGACGAAACTTAGGGGAAGCCCTTGGTGTTGCAAAGCAAAGATGAGGAAAAGTTGTATTCTCGTGCTGAGTTCAGGTCGAGGCTGACCTACCTGAGAAATCTGAATATGATTTTCTCAGGGAAATGGAATCTGTATGGTCAAACGCACCATAGGTGAAGATGAAATCACTGGCACGTATTGTACTATCACAAGTTATATAGATGCAAGATACGATTTTCTGAACTGTACAAAGTAGTACTCGTATAGGCTATGTGTGGGTCTATATGCCATTGGTTGCTATAAATAGTTGTCCTTTTCTTATTCATTTTTTTTGGCAAATACGCAAGATGCGTATCATTTCATTGATAGGTGGGAAAAGAAAGTTACAAGGGGTGCAACTCTTGTTGCGGTGCACATGTGTATGGCGGCACAGAAGTGCCTATTGAGCAGAGAGGGAGGTTGCTCAGCCTCAGCTATTAGATACATTCAGGTTACATGCAATAGTCTATCTAAGCCTTTGGCGCCGGCTCTTGCCCATAGCTGCGCCTCCTACTTGATGGTATTGGAGAACTGGGTGGAGGAGGGTCAAGCACTGTCGAAGATCACGGCATTCTGGTGCTTCCAAATAGCCCATGTCGTTAGAATGAAGAGCGAGTATCCCCTTACGCACGCTCGTTGGGGCAGCAGCAGAAATGGTGGACCACCAGTCAAAGAATCCCGTCATGCCGTATGGAGGGGGAGCGGGTAGGCCGCACCACGTCATCACGTCATGCCAAGCAATGCGAGAGAACAGCAGCCCACAAGTAGGTGGTGCGGGTTCTCGTCCGCCTGGTTGCACATCTTGCAGATTGGGTCTTGGGGGAGACCGTGGCGTGCACGGCGATCAGCCATCCAACAACGGTTGAGGGAGGCCAGCCAAAGGAAGATCTTCGTGTTCGTCAGGCCCCAACTCTTTCAGATCAGTTGCCATTAGGGTGCGGTGGTTGATTTGTGGAAGAGCGCCATGTAACAAGAGCTGGCAGTATAGATACCGTTTGTGGTCCATTTCCAAGACAGCTTGTCCGGGTCTTGGAAGAGCATGACCCCTTGGATATTCATCCATAACTTGATGTACTCGACAATAGTCACCGCCTCACCGGGTTAAGAGTGCCACAGATGTCGGCGATCCATGCATTATCAGTGAGGGCTTCGCTCATGAGGCGCCGCTTCCGTCGTTGGCGCGGGATGAGGAGGGATAGAGTGGGTGCAATCTCGGGGATGGACTGCCCCTGCAGCCAGTGGTCGCGCCAGAATCGACAAGACTTGCCATCGCCAAGGGTCCAATAAGTAGAGACCAAGAACTCGTTAGTATCGCGGTCGCCGGGCAAATGCAAGTGCCTCCACGGGCGATCGGGTCGGTGGCCTGTAGCCACAGCGACCCTATGCGCAGCGGGACGCTGGTGCGCTCGAGGTCTCGGATGGCAAGGCCGTCACGCTCCAAGGGCCAACAAACTCTGGGCTAGGAGATCGGGCAGTAGGCGCCCTTGCGCCCAATCCTGAGGAAGTCGCGGACCAGCTTGGTGATTTTCTTGCGGACTGATGGGTTGATCGCCATAGCAAGCACATTACCGTAAGGACATGGCTAACGAGGGCCAGGTGTTCCCTGCGAGAAAGCAAGGGTGCCTTCCAAGTAGCTAGCTTCTTGATGAGCTTGTCAACCAGTGCAAGCAGCTCGGATGCCGAGGCTTTGCGGATGGACAGTGGTAGACCAAGGTACTTGATGGAGAATCCCGCAAGCAGGCAAGAGACCAATGTCTTGATGGTGTTCACCAGGTAGGTGGAGCAGCAAATCAGAGACGCAAAACATTTGAGGAAGTTGGTGTGGAGGCGTGAGGCGTCGCCGAAAAGGCGAAAACCCGTAGAAGACCCCTGATGGCCGTTTTTCATATTTCTGTAGGTAACTATTTGTGCTAGTGCGTCTTCTACTCAAAGCAAAAAGTACCCCATGGAGGAGCGTGATAACTGACGATTGTATCTTCCAGTCCCGCTAAAAATATAGCGGATATGCAAACGATCTCAAATGTATTATTCTACTTGTTTACTTTGCTATTGTACTAGTAGCATTACTCCTTAAAGGATGTTGGAGTACCCGCCTTTTGTGGGGCTTTGAGGGCTAGGAGGACCTCCACGCCGTCTGTTTCGCGGTGGCGTGCCGCGGGGGACTCTCGGGGGCTCTCAGTGCCGTCTGATCTGCCCGGATGGTGCACACCCACCTCGGATGTGCATGAGGGTGGACCGCTGGCGGGCACGGGGCCACCATCATGCAATAGTTTGCGTCGCGTCACGCAGTGTCACGCGCATTGGCCCGCATGATGAGCCACCTGGACCCGCCTCTTGGCGTCCTTACCCTGCGCCGAGCTAGTTCAGTCGTGACAGGTGGGATGCGCGACGTTTGCGCGTCACTGGCGTGGCCGGGTTGGCGCATGCATCCTTCGCATGCTACTACCGGCTCGGCGTGCATTTCGGTTGCATGTTGTCAGGCTAGCTGCCTCGTTCGCGCGAGCCGGTTAGAACTTTTGCCTGGCAGTCCACGTTAATAGAGTCAAGCATCATCATGCTAATTTGGTATATGTTCTATTTTTGGGTTGGAAGATCAAAATATTTGTCATGTCCTGGTGAGGTGCCCTAAGGCGAAGACTCTTCAAAAGGCGCAGAGAGAAGTTTAAAATATTCTTGGGGAAGAGGTTTTCAAGTTCCTTATTTTGCTGGATCAGTTGAGTTCTCCCGTACGTGAGCAAATCATATTCATGTTTTTGGAGAGCCTGACACTTAAGAAATGACTTGATTTTTGGGAAGGGGGAGGAGTCTGTCCCTGCCTCTGTTATTTTAGTGGATAACTATTTTTGTATTTCTCTTCATGCTTTCCAAATACCCAGTTGATCCTAACATGAAAGGGGCCATCATTGAAGTGTGGCAGCTTCCCCCTCTGATTATATTAAGATTAGTGTCGATGCTAGCACTGTGGAGAGTATCAGCACTACAAGCATGGGGTGGTTGCCAGAAATTCTTCTGGCGATGTCTTTATTTCTTCTATATTGGTTTATGTACCACTGTGGATGAAGTGAGCTAAGGGTGTGCCTCGCCAATCTCTATACCGGTATCACCCTTAATGGACATGTTGTATTAGAAACTGATTGCTCTTATGAAGGAAGTTCTATCCATCACTAAACTTCTGCACAATTTTAAGCTGGCTAAGATAAATAGGTGGGCTGATGAGATGGCACATTAGATTGCAAAGTTTAGTTTCGATAATAGGTTGGAGGGAATTTTGTATTGTACAATAGTTTTTCACCTTGTGTGGCGCATGTTGTAAGGACTGAAACACTTTAATTGATTAATACCATATGGGAGATGTTTGCAGAAAAAATAGATGTCAGCATATCAGGCTCACTATTTCCAATGATATCTAAGATTGTTTCGGTAGCGAGCCCATATCAATTAGGATAGTAGCGATCCCATATCAATCAGGATAGTAACACATCCATGATCGGTCCATTGGTCGGGCAAAGAGGGGGACGCCCCGGTCCCTGAGAGGAGGAGGGCCCAAATATTTAATATAGTAATAACCACTATGCTATTATTGATTAAGTTCAACAGGTTATTGTATATGTGAAAAATAAAATCCTAATTTTGGTGGCCAAAAGTTACACCACATCATAGTAACAGCCAATCTAATAAGCAGCAGTGAATCTGATAGGCGACAATGAGATTAGTTAGCCTGCTAATCTCTTGCCAATAAAGGTCCTGCAGGTTGTGCTGAAATACATGTTAACTAGTTTTCTATGTTTAATCCGTATAGAACTTTTACTTTAGAAACTGGCATAAGCTCTTCTATACACCAGAAGAAACCAAAGGTACAGATGAACATATCAAATACACATATTGTATGTATATATAACTAAATCGGCTATATGCTTACATTCATCGGGTGATCTATGCTATTTCAATACCATGCATATGTTGAACATATTATCGAATTTAACTTACAACACATTTGCAAATGGTACAATTTATACTCTATAAGGTTCTATAAATACATCCATCTAGTAATACACTGAAAAGCACTATTAAGATATTAGTTAAACATTATTCATTAGAAACCTCTAACATGATATTTAAGGAAACTAAAATATACACAACATATGCACATACATCTACAAATATGTATGTATGCACTATATAATTTATGAATTTGTCACCAAAATAATTCAAAGATAATTTTTGTTACATCGCTTAATTTATATTTAGCATAAATAAAAGGATCAACCATAGACACTAATACTGATAAAGAACATTCATTACTTTTACCAAACAAATTATGTGGTTAATTATACCAACTAAATAATTAAAAATATACTCCTTAAATTATAGTGTGACATGACATAAGATTAAATAATTATAAAATTTTGGTATAAAAATAATTATTTTATTTTGCTCCGGGTCCCATATTAGTTTGCATTGTAGCCAAACGGAGAAAAATGGCATCAGCTATCTCCACCAATGACAATGGATTGGTTGTGCAAATAGTGTTGTGCCACTCTATAGATCTAACATTCGCACTATGACATGGCCAAAAGAGTGTCATCATCTATTTCAACTAGCATAACCATAAGCAATATAGCAACTTTGGAGAGAGAAAAATCGAGTTCTACTTTTCTATGTTCCACTCTATTGATGATTTCAGTAGTGTGGCCAACATTGGTTAGAAATAGCACGGTCACGCTTCTTGTCCCATCCGACAAACATCTAGTTGTAGTTATTTCCTTGGTCGCCGCTTCCACATTCACCATGTGATCCCACGCTAAATTTGGAGTTGCACCAGGCGGATCCATGAGGAGTTGTAATGCCTTTTGTGCAACAATCTTCATACCATTGTCTATGCATTCTCTCAATCTCAACAGTTGTTGACCATGTTGTTCGGCCAACCCAAACAATTCGCATGCAAGGAAGAAATAGACTGGATGAAACCGTGATCCTTCATGAGACCATTCATGAGATGCACCAGATGAACTTGAGTGGGTAGCATTCCAAATTGACTTTGAAAAGGCATACGAAGTCAAATGGTTGTTTCTCCAATAGAAACGAGAGTTTCTTCGATAGACAGCATGGGTGGAAACACTAGCACCTAGATCACACAAAGCATTGAACTTATTCAAACCAATCTCAATCTCAATAACATGATCGACAAAGACATTATATGCCTCATCATTTGATACCCCGGGTAGTGGGTTTTTCATTGCTATCATCTTCACGAAGGCTGCAACTGTATAAGTATATTCTGGCACATGGCTTTTATCAAGCTCTTTTGCTACTTCTCATCATCTTCACATCTTCAGCCGGGTTAGGTTCTAGCTTACCTACAAACTTGGCCAGAATCAAAGTTTGACTCTCTGCAATTTTAGCCACTTGTGCTTCCATGCTCTTAGTTCTTCCATCTAGAGCCTGCACATCGTTAGTGAGTCCAGCAATCTTACCGGTCAACTGACCAAGTAATTTATCATGATTCTTCAAGATATTTTCAAAGATTTCATTTTGCCACTTTTGACTAGCAATATAAAATCAGAGTTTCCTCCAAAGTGTGGTGTAGCCCCAGAGTTTGACGAAGCCACTAGGTTCGCCGCAACTTTCTGCCAAGTTAGAGGAGTCAGAAACATTCAAAGTAGTTATGGGAAAGAAAAAATTATTTCATCGAGTCAGACTCAGAACTGTTACTACGCTACAAAGCAAAGAAGAAAACTTAATGACAAGAGTAAGGTAAACTCATGTGTAAAATCGACGCAGGAGTGCTGTGTTCCATATAGTCTTCGTCTCTTCGTTTTTGAGGATGTCATACAATCGTAAAGTGCTATCGCTCAACACTTCAGAAATTATGAATTGCCCTTCCCAAGGTAGAGTGAGCTTGTGGGATTTCTTTGTCACGGACGGTGTACTAGGTCTCCGACGGCAAAAGTTCGTCTACGCACATGCCGACTGTGATACCTTCATAGCATCTGTTGATAAACAACGGAGTGGGCAAGAGCAAGCTCTCGGCCTTCCTCCAGAAGATCCATCGACCCTGTCTTGGCACACTTCTTTTGCTTCGGCTTCTGTGTACACCAACACTCAGGGTGAATCATGGAGCACATCAGCCGGCATAATTGTCTCCTCTCCATACACCATGAAGAAAGGTGTTAACTGAGTGGATATGTTTGGAGTTTTCCATAGGCTCCATAGCACCGAGGGGAGTTCTTTGACCCATGCTCTATCTGCTCTCTCAAGCGGGACAAGTAAGCGTAGCCTTAACCCCTGGAGGATCATGCCATTGGAGTGCTCCACCTGCCCATGCGACTGAGGATATGCTATGGAAGCAAAGTGCACTCGAATGTCGTGGGTCAAGCTGAACTCCTTAAACTCTTCCGATGTGAAGTTCATCCCATTATTAGTGATGATATCATGGGGTATGCCAAATCAGAAAATAATCCCTCTCATGAAGTTGATTGTTGTGGATGAGTCTAGCTTGGTCAACAGTTTTGCTTTAATCCACTTGGTGAACTTGTTGACTGCCACCAGTAAACGTGTGAACTTGTCAGGTGCTATTTGAAACGGTCCAAGAATGTCCAAACCCCAAGTTGTGAATGGCCAGGCAAGCAGGGCTGTCTTTAGCTCAAAAGCTGGCATTTGTGTCTGTCAGGCATACATCTGGCAGGGGACACACTTGCGAACGAGCTCAGTGGTGTCAACATGAGCAATCGACCAGAAGAAGCCGGCTCGAAACGCCTTAGCGTCCAAGGCCTTCGAAGATTCATGATGTCCGTAGGTACCCGAGTGAATATCTACCAGGATTTGTCGTCCTTCCTTTAGAGAGATCTATCGTTGTTTGATGCAAGTCGGACTGGCCTTGTATAGATCTTCTTGAATGACTGGGTACGCCTTTGATATACGCAGAATTTGCTTTGCTTGTACCTCATCTTCAGGGAGCTTCTTCTGGAGAAGGTATGCAATGAATGGCACAGTCCAGTTGGGATTGATCACCAGGACCTCCTGAATCAGTTTGAGACTTCATGTATCTGCACCGCTTCACCGTTCTTCACTTTGTCCGACTGTTCTGGAATATCCGGGTCAACATATGGGTTTTCTACCATAGTTGGCTCATGCAGGTGTTCTAGGAAGACTTCAGGTGGAACCTCTCTTCGAGTGGAACCCAATTTGGCCAATGTGTCGGCTGCCTCGTTTTCTGCTCTCGGGGTGTGCACCAACTCCAGCCCTTTAATCTTTCCTTCTAATTTTTGGATAGCTGTGCAGTAAGTAGTCATTGATTCGCTCCTGACATCCCACTCCTTCATCATTTGCTGGATAACAAGATCCGAGTTGCCAGAAACTAGCATGCGGGTAATTCCAAGTGAGATTACCACTCGGAGTCCATGTAACAAGGCTTCATACTCTTCTGCATTGTTAGATGCCATGAAACTGTAGGACATAACTTAGCTTCTCACCTTTAGGAGAAATGAGGACAACTCCAGCTCCTGGCCCAGCCAGCATTTTTTATCCGTCAAAGTACATAGTCCAATGGTCCGAGTGGTGCTGACTGGGTTGATCTTGGGATTCTGTCCATTCCGCTATGAAATCAGCTAGTGCCTATGATTTTATTGCTTTCCTTGGCTGATACTTGAGGTCAAGTGGTAGCAGATCAATTGCCCCACATGGCCACTCGATCGGTGGCGTTCCGATTGTCAATGATATCCGAGAGCGGTGCTGAACTGACCATTGTGATCTGATGTTCTTGGATGTATAGCCATAAAGACTCCATAAAAAAGTTTCTGGTAGTGTGGATATCTTTGCTTTGACTCGGTGAGGACCTCACTGAGATAGTATACATGCCATTGTACTTTTTGGGCCTTGCCTTCTTCTTCTCTTTCAATGGTGAGGACCATTCTAACCACTCGGTTGGTGGCTATGAGTTACAGGAGCATGGGCTCCAACTCCCTTGGAGGTGCAAGTGCTGGCCACATGGAGAGAAGCCGCTTCAAATCATCAAAGGTCGTCTGGGCCTCTAGCGTCTAGCTGAAAGTGTCTGATTTCTTCATCAATCGATAGAAGGAAGGGGTTTCTCCCCGGGTCTGGAAATGAACCGACTAAGTGCTGCTAAGCACCCGGTTGGTTTCTAGACATCCTTCAACTGCTTTGGTTCCTTCATATTCAGGATAGCATCGATATTTTGTGGGTTTGCTTTGATTCCCCGTGGTGACACTAGGAAACTGAGAAGCATTCCTGCAAGAACTCCAAATGCGCATTTGTTAGGATTCAGTTGGATGTTGTACCTTCTGAGATTGGCAAACATCTTAGCAAGGTCAGTCAAGAGATTGGATCCCTTAGCCGATTTAACAATGATGTCATTGACATAGGCCTAAACATTGTGTGGTATCTTCTTGTGTGGACAAGTCTAGATGGTACGTTGGTATGTGGCTCCAGCGTCTTCAGTCCAAATGGCATAGTGATATAGTAGAAAACTCTGAATGGGGGGATGAATGAAGTCTTTAGTTGACCTGACTCCTTCATCTTGATATGATAATAGCCAGAATAGGCGTCCAGACAGCACAATCTCTCGCATCCATCTATGGAGTCCATTATCTGATTAATGCGCTGCAAGGGGAAGCGGTCCTTGGGACACACTTAATTTACATCCTTATAATCCACCCAGGTGTGCCATGTTCCATTCTTGCGGACGACAACTGGTTTCGCCACCAACTCCGAGTGTTCAGCTTCTCGTATAAACTTCTCCTTCAATAGCTTAGCGGTCTCCAAGCCGAGTGCTTCACTCTTGAGGTCAGTGAATCGGTGAAGAGTCCTCTTAACGGGTTTTGCCCTTGGGAGCATATTTAATTGGTGCTCAGCCAACTCCCTTGGGATTCCAGGATGTCAGATGGTTGCCACGCAAAAATATCCTAATTCTCATGGAGGAAGCTAACGACCTCGCTTTCCTATCTAGGGTCTAGGTCATCCGCAATTTCATCAGAGGCCGTACCAATTTCTTCACTTGAAGAAATACATTCTAGGGGTCGTCTTTCGTAGGTTAAACTAATCTTCAGGGACTATACCACATGTGTACACTCACAAAAACATTAGTCCCTCAACCTATTTGTCTTCAATACTCCAAATCCAAAACCATGAAGGGGCACTTGGTGCACTTACAATCTCCCCCTTTTTGGTGATTGATGAAGAATTGGTTAAGTTTTCAACAGGAATAAATAATGGAAGTGTAAGAACAAAGTATGAAGAAATTGGTTACATGATATAGAGGAACACCCCCTGAAGATGTGCATATTGATTAATTTGCTTTTGATTCCAAATGCACATGGCAGGTTGCAATTGTGGAGATCTCCCCCTATATCTTGGAATCCAATCATGCATGATCATAAGATATTGAAGAATTTGAATGCATGATGAAAATTGGTGTCTGACAAAATACAACATGCATGTGCATATATCATTAAGGATCACGGCATGTAGATAAAATGTAGAAAAAGAGTCAGACCACCAATAGTTATTAAGTTACAACTCGATCATAGAACGCATCAAATAAAACCGAGAGTTGCAACTTAAGAAAAAACAACCCAATATATAAGACTCGCTTGAAGACTAACTGAAATTTCTCCCCCTTTGTCATCAAATGACCAAAAGGAGATGAAGCTGCGGACTAATGCCCCTGAAGAATATCATCTTGAAGAATTTGGAGGAGCACCAGCGTTGGTGTTGGGGTTGCGCGATGCAGAAGGGCGTGCAGCAGTGTCTTCAACCTCTTCATTTTCATCAATGGAGTGTGAAGGAGACACTAAGCTTGGGATGAGCTGAGGAACTTAAAATTTCTTGTACTTCTTCTTGGGCAGATATGACCAATCAAAGTCTTGTTGGAATTCCATAGCAGCAAGTTCTTCATGAGTCTTGAGATGTGATAATATAGCCCAGCCTCTGTCAAATATCTCGTGGGTGTAGTAGTGGTTCTTGCGGACTGAGTTTTGCGTCACAGTCATATTTGCAAGTATGGCAGCAAGTTGACGCTTAGTCCAGTCGTGGTTTCTGTCCACCTTCTGATGTAGACCGATGAGAAGTTCTCAGTCAGTCATGACACGAGGTGCTTCAGTTTGAGGAATTTTCCCTGAGGCCTTTGTTGTAGTGTCCTGTCTCGCAGTTTCATCACCTGTTGTGATACGTCTCCAACGTATCTATAATTTTTGATTGTTCCATTCTGTTATATTATCATTCTTGGATGTTTTATAATCATTTTATAGTCATTTTATATCATTTTTTAGTACTAACCTATTGACATAGTGCCAAGTGCTAGTTGCTGTTTTTTGTATGTTTTTTACATCACAGGAAATCAATACCAAACGGAGTCCAAATGCAGCGAAACTTTTTGTGGATTTATTTGGACCAGAAGACAACCAATGGGCCGAAGAAGCGCCTGGGGGTGCTCCTGTTGGGGAACGTAGCATGCAATTTCAAAAAAATTCCTACGATCACACAAGATCTATGTAGGAGATGCATAGTAATGAGAGGGGGAGAGTGTGTCCACGTACCCTCATAGACCGAAAGATGAAGCATTATGTTAACGTGGTTGATGTAGTCAAACATCTTCACGATCCAACCAATCCAAGTACCGAACATACGGCACCTCCGTGTTCAGCACACGTTCAGCTCGATGACGTCCCTCAAACTCTTGATCCAGTAGAGGGTAGAGGGAGAGTTCCGTCAGCACGACGGCGTGGCGACGGTGATGGTGATGTGATCCGCGTAGAGCTTCGCCTAAGCACTACGACGCTATGACCGGAGGAGTAAACTGTGGAGGGGGGCACCGCACACGGCTAAGAGAATTCTTGGTGTGCCTTTGGGGTGCCCCCCGCCCCATGTATAAAGGGGGGGGGAGGAGGAGGCCGGCGGCCAGGAGGGGCATGCCTAGGGGGGAGTCCTACTTGGACTCCTAGTCCAAGTAGGATTCGCCCCCCCTTTTCCTTTCTCCACCAGAGGGAATAGGAAGGAGAGGGAGAGGGAAAGGGAAGGGGGGCCGCGCCCCCTCCTCCTTGTCCTATTCGGACTCCCTAGGAGGGGTGCGCGTGCCACCCCCTGCGGGCTTCCCTCTCTCTCCCTTAGGCCCATGTAGGCCCAACACTTCCCCGGGGGGTTCCGGTAACCCCTCGGTACTCCGGTAAAATACCCGAACCACTCGAAACCATTCTGATGTCCGAATACTACCTTCCAATATATGAATCTTTACCTCTCGACCCTTTCGAGACTCCTCGTCATGTCCGTGATCTCATCCGGGACTCCGAACAAACTTCGGTCACCAAAACACATAACTCATAATACAAATCGGCATCGAACGTTAATCGTGCGGACCCTACGGGTTCGAGAACTATGTAGACATGACCGAGACACGTCTCCGGTCAATAACCAATAGCAGAACCTGGATGCTCATATTGGTTATTACATATTCTATGAAGATTTTTATCGGTCAAACCACATAACAACATACAACATTCCCTTTGTCATCGGTATGTTACTTGCCCGAGATTCGATCGTCGGTATCCTCATACCTAGTTCAATCTCGTTACCAGCAAGTCTCTTTACTCTTTCTGTAATGCATCATCCCGCAACTAACTCAATAGTCACATTGCTTGCAAGGCTTATAGTGATGTGCATTACCGAGAGGGCCCAGAGATACCTCTCTGATACACGGAGTGACAAATCCTAATCTTGATCTATGCCAACTCAACAAACACCTTCGGAGACACCTGTAGAGCATCTTTAGGACCACCCAGTTACATTGTGATGTTTGATAGCACACAAGGTGTACCTTCGGTATTCGGGAGTTGCACAATCTCATAGTTAGAGGAATATGTATAAGTCATGAAGAAAGCAATAGCAATAAAACTAAACGATCATAATGCTAAGCTAACGGATGGGTCATGTCCATCACATCATTCTCTAATGATGTGATCCCGTTCATCAAATGACAACACATGTCTATGGTCAGGAAACTTAACCATCTTTGATTAACGAGCTAGTCAAGTAGAGGCATACTAGGGACACTCTGTTTTGTCTATGTATTCACACATGTACTAAGTTTCCGGTTAATACAATTATAGCATGAATAATAAACATTTATCATGATATAAGGAAATATAAATAACAACTTTATTATTGCCTCTAGGGCATATTTCCCTCAGCTCCGAGGGGAGCACAACCCACCGGGGCGCGCCAGGAGGCCTAGGCGCGCCCTGGTGGGTTGTGCCCACCTCGGGTGCCCCCTGAACCGACTCTTTGCTCTATAAATACCCCAATATCCCCTAAACCCCAGGGGAGTAGACGAAAATCAATTCTAACCACCGCAGAGTCCATAACCACCAGATCCAATCTAGAAACCATCACGGAGGGGTTCACCACTTCCATTGGTGCCTCTTTGATGATGCGTGAGTAGTTCTTTGTAGACCTTCGGGTCCGTAGTTAGTAGCTAGATGGCTTCCTCTCTCTCATTTGATTCTCAATACAATGGTCTCTTGGAGATCCATATGATGTAACTCTTTTTGCGGTGTGTTTTTTGGGGTCGGATGAACTTTGAGTTTATGATCAGATCTATCTTTTTCTCCATGAAAGTTATTTGAATCTTCTTTGATATCTTATATGCATGATTGCTTATAGCCTCGTATTTCTTCTCCGATGTTCGGTTTTGTTTTGCCAACTCGATCTATTTATCTTGGAATTGGAAGAGGTGCTTTGTAGTGGGTTCGATCTTACGGTGCTTGATCTCAGTTACAGAAGGGGAACCGACGCGTATGTATCATTGCTACTAAGGATAAAACGATGGGGTCTATTTCTACATAAATAGATCTTGTCTACATCATGTCATCCTTCTTATTGCATTACTCTGTTTCTCCATGAACTTAATACACTAGATGCATGCTGGATAGCAGTCGATGTGTGGAGTAATAGTAGTAGATGCAAGCAGGAGTCGGTCTACTAATCTTGGACGTGATGCCTATGTAATGATCATTGCCTGGATATCGTCATGATTATTTGAAGTTCTATCAATTGCCCAACAGTAATTTGTTTACCCACCATTTTCTATTTTTCTCGAGAGAAGCCACTAGTGAAACCTACGGCCCCCGGGTCTCTTGTTTAATATATTTGCCTTTGCGATCTATTTTCCTTTGCTTTTATTTTCAGATCTATTAAATCAAAAATACAAAAATACCTTGCTGCAATTTATTCTTATTTATTTTATTTGGCGTTCGATCTATCAATCTACTACAATTTATTCACGTTTGTTTGCCAATTTCTGGCGCCGTTACACGAAAGGGATTGACAACCCCTTTAATACGTCGGGTTGCGAGTATTTGTTATTTGTGTGCATGTGCCATTTACGTATTGTTGGTTGGTTCTCCTACTGGTTCGATAACCTTGGTCTCATCACTGAGGGAAATACCTACCGTCGTTGTGCTGCATCATCCCTTCCTCTTTGGGGAAATACCGACGTAGCTTCAAGCCGCATCAAAACGAATTTCTAGTGCCGTTGCCGTGAGAATATTCGACATATACCAGGTTCCTAATCAAAAATCTCATCTCCTCTCAATTTACATTATTTGCCATTTACCTCTCGTTTTCCTCTCCCCCACTTCACAAAAAATTGTTGTTTTATTCGCCCTCTTTTTCGTTCGCCGTTTTCTTGTCGGATCTGTTTTTGAGTGCAATCTTGTTGTGTAGTCATCATGACTCAAGAGAACACCAAGTTGTGTGATTTCTCAAATACCAACAACAATGATTTATTTGGCACTCCGATTGCTCCCGCCACTAGTGCAGAATCTTGTGATATTAATACCGCTTTGCTGAATCTTGTTATGAAAGATCAATTTTCTGGTACTCCTGATGAGGATGCCGCGTCCCATCTTAATACCTTCATGGAATTATGTGATATGCAAAATAAAAAAGATGTGGACAATGATGTTGTGAAGATGAAATTATTTCCGTTTTCTTTGCGTGATTCTGCGAAAAATTGGTTCTCTTCTTTGCCTCGCAATAGTATCGATTCTTGGAATAAGTGCAAAGATGCTTTTATCACTAAGTATTTTCCGCCCGCAAAAATTATTTCCCTTAGAACCCATATCATGAATTTCAAGCAATTTGAACATGAGCATGTTGCACAATCTTGGGAAAGGATGAAAATGATGCTAAGGAATTGCCCAACTCATGGGTTAAATCTTTGGATGATCATACAATTTTTTTACGCGGGATTGAATTTTGTTTCTCGTAATCTTTTAGATTCCGCCACGGGTGGTACTTTTATGGAAATTACTTTGGGTGAAGCCACAAAATTGCTTGATAATATCATGGCAAATTATTCACAATGGCATACCGAAAGAGCTCCTACTAGTAAAAAAGTTAATTCGGTTGAAGAAATTTCTTCTTTGAGTGAAAAAGTTGATGGACTTATGAAATTGGTTGCTAGTAAAAGTGCTCCTATTGATTTCAATGATATGCCTTTGTCTACTTTGATTGAGCAAAATAGTGATGCCGTAGATGTGAATTTTATCTCTCGAAATAATTTCAGCAAAAATGCTTATAGAGGTAATTTTAATCCTAGGCCTTTTCCTAGTAATTTCTCTAATAATTATGGTAATTCCTATGGAAATCCTTCTTATAATAATAATACGAACACCTCTGATCTTGAGAATAATATTAAATAATTTATCTACACGCAATTTTTTTTCAACTCTACCATAGAAGAAAAGTTGAATAAGATTGATGATTTGTCTAGAAGTGTCGATAGAATTTCTCATGATGTTTCTATGGATGAAAGTAAGAAAAGAACCGCTATGCTTAGAGCTAAAAGAGAACTTCTAGAAAAAGCGTTTTCTAGTGATTACTTTTGTAAAAGTGATGAAGATCTTAAAATGATTGGTGTTTCTTCTATTGATTCCTTGTTTAGTAAAATTAAGATTGATGAAAAAGGGACTGGAGAAGAGTCAACTTTAGCTAGAAGGCGTCCCGATATTTCGGAGGGTGAAAATCTTGTTGAGAAAATTGATGAAAGTGGGTTTGAAGAGGTCAAAACTTTAACTAGTGATGTGCCCACTCTTTTGGATTACAAAGACTTTAATTATGATAGTTGCTCTTTGATTGATTGTATTTCTTTGTAGCAATCCATGATAAATTCACCCCATGCTTATGAACAAAATAAAGCTTTTACTAAACATATTGTTGATGCTATGATGAAAGCTTTAGAAGAAAAGTTGAAATTAGAAGTTTCAATTCCTAGAAAATTACATGATGAATGGGAACCTACTATCAAAGTCAAGATTAAAAGTTATGAGTGTTTTGCTTTGTGTGACTTGGGTGCTAGTGTTTCTACAATTCCAAAATCTTTATGTGATGTGCTTGGTCTTACCGATATTGCAGAATGTTCTTTAAATTTGCACTTGGAGGATTCTACTATTAAAAAGCCTATGGGAATAATTAATGGTGTTCTTATTCTTGCAAATAGGAATTATGTGCCCATAGATTTTATTGTTCTTGATATTGATTGCAATCCGTCTTGTCCAATTATTCTTGGTAGACCGTTTTTACGCACTATCGGTGTCGTATTTGATATGAAAGAAGGCAATATTAAGTTCCAACTTCCTTTGAGGAAGGGTATGGAACACTTACCTAGAACAATAATTAGGCCACCATATGAAACAATCATGAGGGAATCCTATGGATCTCGAAACAAAGATGACAAAACTTAGATCCTTTGCTTTATGCCTAGCGAAGGGCATAAAACTATAGCGCTTGTTGGGAGGCAACCCAATGAATTTTTTTTTTGCTTTTTGCTTTCTGTTCTTGAGTTTTAGCACAATTATGCTACTGTTATGTTTGTGTTTTTGTGTGTTTTAATTAGTGTTTGTGGCAAGTAAAGCCTTTAGGATCTTCTTGGGTGATAGTTGTTTGATCTTGCTGAAAAACAGAAACTTTTGCGCTCACAAAAAAAAAATCTCATTTTTAACCAGAGCATGATATCATGCCAATTCATTTTGCAGAGGATTAATATACAAATTTCTCACGTGGTCCTAATTTTTTCAGAATTTTTGGAGTTTCAGAAGTATTTGAAATATCCAGATTACTACAGACTGTTCTGTTTTTTGGGAGATTCTGCTTTCTTTGCATTCTGTGCTTGTTTTGATGATTCTATGGTTTTCTTTGATGAGTTTTTGCAATAGAAAAGTTGGAATACAGTAGATATAATGCAATAATAAAATATGAATTGGTTTGCTACAGTACTTATAGTACTGATTTGATTTCTTATACTAACGGATCTCACGAAGGTTTTGTTGAGTTTTGTGTGATTGAAGTTTTCAAGTTTTGGGTTATCTTACGATGGATGATGGAATGAGGACTAAGAAGAGCCTAAGCTTGGGGATGCCCCGGCATCCCAAGCTATTATCCAAAGAGAGCAAGCAACTAAGCTTGGGGATGCCCCGAGTGGCATCCCCTCTTTCTTCTAACGACCATCGGTATTTTAGTCGAAGCTATATTTTTATTCGTCACATACTATGTGTTTTGCTTCGAGCGTCTTGTATGATTTGAGTCTTTGCTTGTTTTATTTTGTGTTTTAAGTCTTGATTCCTTTCTGGACACACCTATTTGAGAGAGCCAAAATTATGCCATGACTTGTTAGAATTGCTCTCTATGCTTCACTTATATTTTTATGAGCTATGGATTTGCTCTAGTGCTTCACTTATATCTTTTTTAGCACGGTGTGATTTAGTATTTTTGAAGAAATGCTCTCTTGCTTCACTTAGATTTATTTGAGAGTTACTAAAACTTTCAACAAATTCTCTCTTGCTTCACTTAAATTAATTTGAGAGAAAGAAAGAAAAAATTATGCTCATGATCTTCACTTATATTTGTTTGAGCTTATCAAAAGCAACACATGAAAATTAGTTCCAAAGTGATAGATATCCAAGAAGGATATAATAAAAACTTTCATGAAGATCATTGGACAAAATAAACTTGATTCTTAGTAATAGTTTTGAGATATGATGATGTGATATGTGAGTCATCTTGATGAGTAATTATGCTTTAGTAAGAATATTGGTGTTAAGGTTTGTGATTCCCTATGCAAGCAGGAAAGTCAATAGTTATGCAATGAAATTACATCCTACTTATGGTGCATTATTCGGTGTTAATTATGCTTAATGCTCGCTTATCAGATTATTCGTTTCTTGGTTGGTCGCTTCTCAATCTTTTGCTAGCCTTCATTTGGCCTAAGTATGATCACTACTTGTACATCCAAAATCCTTTAAACCAGTTTTGCCACATGAGTCCACTATACCTACCTATATGCGGTATTCTTTTGCTGCTCTAAGCAATTTTGTATGTGCCATCTCTAATATTCAAAATAAATTTCTCTTTTGTGTGCTCGTACCGCTTGCGAGGCGGTGAGGGGTGGCTAATATTTTCCATGCTAGATGTGTTATTCTCACGATGAGTGTTTATTCTCTTATCATTTCACGAGAGTAAGGCAAAGGTATTAGGGATGCCCAATCCCAAAATGAAAAATGAATTTACTTTATGTTGTCAAATAATAAATTCCTTGGAAAGTGTTGGTATGGAAGGCACCCGTGGATATGGCTAGCCATGGAAAGTGAAAGTATGGTTGAAAAAGGAATAAACTTTAATTTCTGTTTGGGAACCGTCTATGATATATCTAGCATGGAAAGTGTTGGGAACTCTAAGTCATTTTCATTGGTGGGAAAAGTATGCCTCTCAAAATGTTTTTGTCTCCAAATTTTCGCTTTGAGCTCTGGCACCTCTACAAATCTCTACTTCCCTCCGTGAAAGGCCTTTCTTTTTCTTTATGCAATTTTTATTTTTTAATTTGAGTCTCCATATTCTCTTATAAAGCACCAACTAGGGGGCACTATGATCGTACTTGAGCATTGGGTGTAGCTAATATGCGAGTGTGTTTCATGAATGGATCAATGATTGAGCATGATGGGCTAGGCATAGCTTATTTCAGCGTTGATATCTTGAAAGACATGGTTGCTTGTTGATATGCTTCAGTACTTAAGTTATCATGTCAAAACTAGACTATTGCTTTGAACAATATAAAAGTACAAATGTCCATGCTATAAAGAAAAGAATATGAGATGACATGTTAGGCAGCATTCCACATCAAAAATTCTGTTTTTATCATTTACCTACTCGAGGATGAGCAGGAATTAAGCTTGGGGATGCTTGATACGTCTCCAACATATCTATAATTTTTGATTGTTCCATGCTATTATATTATCATTCTTGGATGTTTTATAATATTTTTATAACCATTTTATATCATTTTTTGGTACTAACCTATTGACATAGTGCTAGTTGCTGTTTTTGCATGTTTTTTACATAGCAGGAAACCAATACCAAACGGAGTCCAAACGTAGCGAAACTTTTTGTGGATTTTTTTGGACCAGAAGACAACCAATGGGCCGAAGAAGTGCCTGGGGGGTGCTCCGAGGGGATCACAACCCACCAGGGCACGCCAGGAGGCCCATGCGCGCCCTGGTGGGTTGTGCCCACCTCGGGTGCCCCCTACACCGACTCTTTGCTCTATAAATACCCCAATATTCCAGAAACCCTAGGGGAGTCGACGAAAATCAATTCCAGCCGCCGAAGAGTCCAGAACCACCAGATCCAATCTAGACACCATCACGGAGGGGTTCACCACTTCATTCGTGCCTCTCCGATGATGCGTGAGTAGTTCTTTGTAGACCTTCGGGTCCGTAGTTAGTAGCTAGATGGCTTCCTCTCTCTCTCGTTTGACTCTCAATACAGTGGTCTCTTGGAGATCCATATGATGTAACTCTTTTTGCGGTGTGTTTTTGGGATCGGATGAACTTTGAGTTTATGATCAGATCTATCTTTTTATCCATGAAAGTTATTTGAATCTTCTTTGATCTCTTATATGCATGATTGCTTATAGTCTCGTATTTCTTCTCCGATATTTGGGTTTTGTTTGGCCAACTCGATCTATTTATCTTGCGATGGGAAGAGGTGCTTTGTAGTGGGTTCGATCTTACGGTGCTTGATCCCAGTGACAGAAGGGGAACCGACACGTATGTATCATTGCTACTAAGGATAAAACGATGGGGTCTATTTCTATATAAATAGATCTTGTGTACGTCATGTCATCGTTCTTATTGCATTACTCCGTTTCTCCATGAACTTAATACACTAGATGCATGCTGGATAGCGGTTGATGTGTGGAGTAATAGTAGTAGATGCAGGCAGGAGTCGGTCTACTAATCTTGGATGTGATTCCTATGTAATGATCATTTCCTAGATATTGTCATGATTATTTGAAGTTCTATCAATTGCCCAACAGTAATTTGTTTACCCACCGTTTGCTATTTTTCTCAAGAGAAGCCACTAGTGAAACCTACGGCCCTCGGGCCTCTTCTTTAATATATTTGCCTTTGCGATCTCTTTTCCGTTGCTTTTATTTTCAGATCTATTAAACCAAAAATACAAAAATACCTTGCTGCAATTTATTCTTATTTATTTTATTTGGCGTTCGATCTATCAATCTACTATAATTTATTCACGTCCGTTTACCAATTTCTGGCGCCGTTACCCGAAAGGGATTGACAACCCCTTTAATACGTCGGGTTGCGAGTATTTGTTATTTGTGTGCAGGTGTCGTTTACGTATTGTTGCTTGGTTCTCCTACTGGTTCGATAACCTTGGTCTCATCACTGAGGGAAATACCTACCGTTGTTGTGCTGCATCATCCCTTGCTCTTTGGGGAAATACCGACATAGCTTTAAGCCGCATCATGTTGACTGTGAGGTTGGCTAACGGAATTTTCCATCCAGGGAACAAATTCCTTCATCATTGAACAATGCTATGTTTGTCAATCTCCAATAAAATTTTCTACTTATACTTTTCCTTATGTGATGTCATTACTTACCATAAGATTAATATATGATCTTTTTCATTTATTTCCTTTCTTTTTATTGGAACATGAAAGTAAAGAAAGCAAAAATCAAACTAAACTTTATTATATATCTCGCGCACGATTACAAAGATAGATCAGTAAACAGACTCTCGAAAAGAAAGGATCGAACTAAACTTCTATTCATCTAAAGCAAAAGATAACTATGGATTGGACTAAGATAAGTAGTGGCAAAAGATAGTGGAGGTGATACGATACCGGGGCACCTCCCCCAAGCTTGGCGCAAGCCAAGGGGAGTGCCCATACCCGATACTCAATTTTCTTTTGGTGATGAAGAAGGAGGTGGTGGTGATGAAGAAGCGATCTTGGCCTTCATGATCAAGAGATTCTTCAGTCGTTTCAATGATCTGAAAGGCTTCAACCTCCATGGGCGTAAGATAATCATAGTAGGGTTTAAGGATATCTTCTTCTTCCTCCTCGGTAGGCAGGGCTTGCTCAACCACCGGCTCTTGGTCTCCGATGGCCTCCTTGCTCTTGCTCCCTTCGAGAGGTTCTTTGGGCTCCTCTCTCTTCAACTCGATCTTCATCAACCAGGCATCCTCTTCTACGTTGTTGGAGGAGGGAGAAGACATGATGCCCAGCTTAACAAATCTGACCGAAAACAACAAGAAAAGAAAACAGGAGATTTCTTTGCGATACGGTGGACAATAGGTTCGGGGGGTATATAAAGATTTTTTTATCTTGGGAAACAAGCAAACGGAAGAAAAAACGGAGTCCGGAAGGTACCCGAGGTGGGCACCACCCACCTGGGTGTGCGTGGCAAGCCAGGCGCGCCCTGGTGTCTTGTGCCCACCAGGGTCACCTTCCTGGTAGTTTCTTATTTTCCTAATTTTTTAAATATTCCAAAACTGACAAAAAATATTTTTGCAGATTTTTCAGAGCCCGTTTACTTACCATATCATGTACCTCCTCTTTTTAACGATTCTGTAGTGTTCCAGAAGGTTTCCTTTATGTGTTCTTCCGGTGTCACAGTTTGGATAATATTGCTTTCAACATTAATAGGCGTACCTGAGATATAATGCTTTATTCGTTGCCCATTAACAACCTTCGGGTTAGTACCTTTGGCATTATTTATTTTGATAGCTCCAGACCGATAAACTTCCTCGATAACATAGGGTCCTTCCCATTTGGAGAGGAGTTTTCCTGCAAAGAATCTGAAATGAGAGTTGTACAAAAGAACATATTCTCCAACTTTGAACTCACGCTTTTGGATTCTTTTATCATGCCATCTTTTAACTTTCTCTTTAAATAACTTGGCATTTTCATAAGCTTGGGTTCTCCATTCATCTAATGAGCTAATATCAAATAACCTCTTCTCACCAGCAAGTTTGAAATCATAGTTGAGTTTTTTAATTGCCCGGTAAGCTTTATGTTCTAACTCAAGAGGCAAATGACAAGCTTTTCCATAAACCATCTTAGAAGGAGACATACCCATAGGATTTTTATATGCTGTTCTATAAGCCCAAAGTGCATCATCTAATTTCTTAGACCAATTCTTTTGGGACCTATTGACAGTCTTTTGCAAAATTAATTTATTTCTCTATTGCTAAGTTCAACTTGACCACTAGACTGAGGATGATAGGGTGATGCAATTCTATGGTTAACATCATACTTGGCAAGCATTTTACGGAAAGCACCATGAATAAAGTGTGAACCACCATCAGTTAGTAAATATCTAGGGACTCCAAACCTTGGGAAAATAACTTCCTTAAGCATTTTAATAGAGGTGTTGTGATCAACACTACTAGTTGGAATAGCTTCTACCCACTTAGTAACATAATCAACAACAACCAAAATATGAGTATACCCATTAGAGGAAGGAAAAGGTCCCATGTAATCAAATCCCCAAACATCAAATGGTTCAACAGCAAGTGAATAATTCATAGACATTTCTTGACGCTTACCTATATTACCTATTCTTTGACATTCATCACAAGATAAGACGAACTTACGAGCATCCTTGAAGAGAGTAGGCCAATAAAACCCAGATTGCAATACCTTGTGAGCAGTCCTGTCTCCCGCATGATGTCCTCCATAAGCTTCAGAGTGACATTTCCGTAGGATTTGTCCCTGTTCATGCTCAGGTACACAACGTCTAATAATACCATCTACTCCTTCTTTATAAAGATGTGGGTCATCCCAGAAGTAATGTCTTAAATCATAGAAGAATTTTTTATTTTGTTGGTATGTAAAGCTAGGTGGTAAATATTTAGCAACAATGAAATTAGCATAGTCAGCATACCAAGGAGTGTTATGAGAAACATTTATTGTAGCTAACTGCTCATCAGGAAAACTATCATCAATAGGTAGTGGGTCATCAAGGACATTCTCCAACCTAGACAAGTTATCAGCTACGGGGTTCTCCGCTCCTTTTCTATCAGTGATATGCAAATCAAATTCTTGTAGCAAGAGAACCCATCGAATAAGCCTAGGTTTAGCATCTTTCTTTTCCACAAGATATTTTATAGCAGCATGATCGGTGTGAACAATAACTTTAGAATCAACAATGTAAGATCTGAATTTATCACAAGCAAACACCACTGCTAGAAATTCTTTTTTAGTAGTAGCATAATTTCGTTGAGCACTGTCTAGAGTTTTACTAGCATAATGAATAACATTTAGTTTCTTATCAACTCTTTGTCCTAGAACAACACCATCAGCATAATCACTAGCATCACACATAATTTCAAAACGCAAGTTCCAATTAGGTGGTTGAACAATAGGTGCAGAAATTAAGGCTTTCTTGAGTGTTTCGAAGGCTTCTAAATAATCATCATAAAAAACAAAAGGTATATCCTTTTGCAAAAGATTTGTAAGAGGCCTAGAAATTTTAGAGAAGTCTTTGATAAATATCCTATAGAAACCGGCATGACGAAGGAAACTACGAATACCTTTGATATCTTTAGGATATGGCATTTTCTCAATTGCATCAACCTTAGCTTTGTCCACCTCAATACCTCTTTCAGAAATTTTATGGCCAAAAACAATACCTTCATTAACCATAAAGTGGCACTTCTCCCAATTCAAGACAAGATTTGTTTGCTCACATCTCTGCAAAACTCGATCAAGATTGCTTAAACGATCATCAAAAGACTTCCCACAAACAGAAAAGTCATCCATGAAAACCTCAACAATCTTTTCACAAAATTCAGAGAATATAGTAGTCATACATGTTAGAAAGGTAGCAGGTACATTGCATAAACCAAAAGGCATATGTCTATAAGCATAAGTTCCAAAAGGACAAGTAAACGTGGTCTTTTCTTGATCAGGTTGAGAAACAGGTATTTGTGAAAAACCAAAATATCCATCAAGGAAGCAAAAATGTGTGTGCTTAGATAATCTTTCTAGCATTTGATCAATAAAAGCCAGAGGGTAATGATCTTTTCTAGTTTCTTTGTTTAATTTTCTAAAATCAATTACCATTCTATAGCCTGTAACAGTTCTTTGTGGAATAAGTTCATTCTTATCATTAGGAACAACAGTAATACCTCCCTTCTTAGGGACACAATGAACAGGATTTACCCATCTACTATCAGCTATAGGATAGATTATACCTGCTTCCAGAAGTTTTAATATTCCTGTTCTTACCACTTCTTTCATCTTCGGATTTAAACGGTGTTGGTGATCAACAACGGGTTTAGCATCAGGTTCCATATTAATCTTGTGCTGACATAGAGTGGGACTAATGCCCTTAAGGTCATCAAGAGTATACCCAATAGCAGCTCGGTGCTTCCTTATAACTTTCAATAATCTTTCTTCTTCATGTTCTGAAAGGTTAGCACTAATAATAACAGGATATATCTTCTTCTCATCAAGATAAGCATATTTCAAAGTGTCTGGCAATTGTTTTAATTCAAACACAAGACCACCTTTAGGTGGAGGTGGACCTCCTAGAGTTTTAATAGGCAAATTGTGTTTAAGCAGAGGACGTTGTTCAAAGAAAATCTTATCTATTTCATTTCTTTCATGCATATGTAGATCATTCTCATGGTCTAGCAAATATTGTTCTAAAGGATCATTAGGAGGTACAACAATAGAGGCAAGACCAATTATTTCATCCTTACCAGGCAGTTCTTTCTTATGATGCTTTCTACTAAAATTGGAAAAATTAAACTCATGAGAGTCATTTCCAAAGCTAACACCGACAATTTGTTTCTCACAATCTATTTTAGCATTAACGGTGTTCAAGAAAGGTCTACCAAATATAATGGGAGAAAATTCATCTTGTGGGGAACCAAGAACAAGAAAATCAGTAGGGTGTTTTATTTTCCCACACAAGACTTCGACATCTCGAACAATCCCAAGTGGTGTGATGGTGTCTCTATTAGCAAGTTTAATAGTAACATCTATGTCTTCTATTTCAGCGGGTGCTATGTCATTCATAATTTCTTGATATAAGGTAAAAGGAATAGCACTCACGCTAGCACCTATGTCACATAAACCATGATAACAGTGATCACCAGTTTTAACTAAGACATCAGGCATGCCAATAGCGGGTCTATGTTTATCCTTTTTATCGGGTTTGGCAATTCTAGCAGCTTCATCATGGAAGTAAATAACATGCCCATCTATATTTTCTTCCAGGAGATCCTTATTAACCAAGGCAACACTAGGTCTATCTTGATTTGTTCAGCTGGTTTAGGTGTTTTGATATAACTTTTATTGACCACAGTTGAAACTTTAGCATGTTCCTTCATCCTAAAAGGGAGCCCCACGAGAGCAACCCCGCCGCCGGCCATCATGCCCCAGCCCACCTCGCACCGCCACTGCCCTTCCCGCGCCGCCCAACTCTCCCCTACGCCGGATCCATGGCGGCCACAGCCCTCCCGCGCCGCCCAACTCTCCCCTACACCGGATCCATGGCGGCCACGGCCCTCCCGCGCCACCCAACTCTCCCCTACGCCGGATCCATGGTGGCCACGGCCCTCCCGCGCCGCCCATCCTCTCCAACACCGGATCAATGGAGGCCACAACCCCTCCCGCACACTGCCGGCGATGGATCCAGGCACTACCGCCAGGCCTCGCAAGGACGGCGATGAATCGGACCTCCACCCCCACCCCGCTAATGGCCGACGATGGATCTGTGCACCATCTTCACCCGCCACGCTGCCCCTCGCCGGCGACAGAGCAAGCGGCTCCACTTCGGTATAGGCTCCGGCGCCGCCCTTCCCCGACCGAATCAAGCTGCTGCTGCTGCCTCTCATCTTCTTCGGGCTTGCCTCCCATGGCCTTCCCACGTGCTCTGTCTCCTCGCCGGCGGCCGTGCCCACCACCTCTCCGTGGCCCCTCTTTGGTTCTCCTCCTGCTAGCAAGCCGGCTCAGGCAGCACGCTCCAGCCATGGTGAGCCTCCCGCGTGTGCCTGTGTAGTGCACGGTCCCTCGAGGTGTAGTGCGGCGGTGTGCGTGCACCCCAGCTCAAAGCAATAGTGCAGTAATGGGGAAGGAAGCGCAGGTGGTGGTACACGGTGAGCTCGAGGTCGCTGACGGCCTCCCTCTGCCCTTGCGCGTGTGATGCAGTGTGGAACCAAGGCCAGCTCTTCACTGACCCCCTTCATCATATTCCGGTGAGGTACCGGCCCATACATGATATGCAGTACTGACGGCGACGCCGTGCAGTTCCCCGTGCGAATCCCGTCCAGGTTTGGTGCTGTTCAGAAGCATTTCTACTGCTTTCAGAAGAAAAAAATGATGAGTTGTTTTCGACACAGTGCAGTTCAGACGCTCATTGAGGACTTGCAGCTCGCCCGTGAGTGGCTCGTGGTCCGCGCAGCTCGGGCATGCAGTCAACTATTGGTTCCTCCACCTGTTGCGCCGTCCTCCACGGTACAGTCCACACGGCCAGAGTTTGCCACAACCCACAACTCCAGCGGGGGGTAAAAGAGTGTTTGCAGGATTGGCACATGTACTTCCGGCAAGGCGGCAACGCATCCATGCAAGTTTTTTTCTTCCGTGTCTTTGTACAGCTCGGCGGTGTGGCAGTGTGCACCTCAAGTGGTTCATCTCGTGTGTGTGTGTGTGCAGGCCGGCGTTGGTCATCTATGTTGCCGTGATTTGGTGGCTGTCGACTATGTATGGTTGTACAGTGCGGTCAAGCGATGTGTGCGGTTTAGCCTCACGAGTGTTGCAGTTTCGTTCACCATGGCCGTTTGGTTTGTGCTGTTCGCTGGGTCTTGCTATTTTTTATTCTGTTTGATTAATGGCTTGTTATGTAAAACGTGCAAAGTTTGTTTCGTAATTGTTGGAAAACTCAATATAGTTCTTCTGCCAAACTACATGGTTCATTGTAAGAATTGAAAAGGAGAAAGGATTGTGTGACAAAAAAATGTTTGACTAATGATGCAGCTCATTATATATGGTTTGGTGGTTCGCTCCATAAAAGAAAAACGATAAGGAAGCTCATTCTTGGTAGTGTCGCGGTTCACTTATGCCTGCCTGATTTAATTGACTCGATTCTTATTAAAAGCATCTCAAAAGAAGCTCGCTTTCTTATTAGATGTAGTTCATTGCACAGTCCCTGCGGTCCACTCGACCGGTCTACGCACATAAAAAATATAGAGTTTGGAAAAAACTCACGCGGTTCACTTTCGGTAGTGTCGCGGCCCGTTTACGGTAGTCTCGAGGTTCACTTTTCATAGTATTGCGGTTCACCAACGCTTGACATGAAGTGCACTCCACCTCGTTTAGGAAAATTTACGTCCCACAAAAAAAACCATGCAGTGCACTTGTCTGTCCGATGAAGTGCGGGTTTTAGTCTAAAGAAGTGCACTCCACCTCGTTTGGGAAAAATTACGTCCCACAAAAAAGAAATCATGCAGTGCACTTGTCTGTCCAATGAAGTGCAGTTTTTAGTCTAAATAAGTGCGGTTTTCTGTCTGATGCAGTACGACCCATTTACGGTAGTCTCGAGGTTCACTTTTCATAGTCTTGCGGTTCACCAACACTCGACATGAAGTGCACTCCACCTCGTTTAGGAAAATTTACGTCCCACAAAAAGAAATCATGCAGTGCACTTGTTTGTCTAATGAAGTGCAGTTTTTAGTCTAAAAGAAGTGCGGTTTTCTGTCTGACGCAGTACATACGACGATTTTGGTGTCGCGAAAAAACAGAGTGTCCGCATTTCGTTAAAATCAAAATTGCTCCTAAACCGTAAGGAATCAGAGAGAATGTTCTACATAAAAAAGTTGCGCCTCATTGATATCTTTCCAACGGCGTATAATTTGAATCATTTCGACCAACGGTTTGTAAAATTTTTGCGAAAAATGGCCGCTGCCTCACGTCGTCAGCCGCACGATTTTTAAAATTAACTAAAAATCGTAAGGAATCTGAAAAACATTTCAACATATGAAAGTTGCGCCTTGTCCGTAGCTTTCCAACGGCGTATCATACGCCTCATTTCGACAAAAGTTTAGAAAAATGGAGCAAAAACAGTACCAAAAATTTAAAAAAAATTGAAAAACAGAATTCCGTGATTTAGTAAATTTGAAATTGCTCTTAAACCACAACGAATTAGAGAAAATAATAGATATGAAAGAGATGCGTCTCGACGATATCCTTCCAACGGCGTATCCTTTGCTTCATTACGACGAGCGGTTTAGAAGAAATCGTGAAAAAACGCTCGCTGCCACTCGTCATGGGCCGCACCATTTTCAAAACTGCTCTTAAACCGTGTGGAATCTCGAAAAGTGTTCAACATGTAAAATTAGCGCCTAATCCATAGCTTTTGAACGGTATATTACACGCCTCGTTCCGATTAATGGTTAAAAAACTAGAGCAAAAAAGGTACCAAAAAACACAGCATGCAGTTTTTTGCGACGGTAAGTTCACTCGTGTGAGTACTGCAGCACACTTGGTTCAAACAATGACGTGCACTTGCGTTGAGAATGCAGTGCGGAAGTGTTATCAGAATAGTTATTTTGCTAATATTACCAGAATAGACCGGCTGTATATATAGGACAAATATTTCCTACAAGCAGTGGTAGTTACCACCACTTGCGTTTTGTATGTTGTATGTAGTATCTGTCGAAATCAAGAGTATGTACGTGTAGTATGTAGTATATAACAATGTTTAGGTAGTATATATATTACTGTTTTGGTAGTATATATATCATATTTTGAGTATACTCTTTTATACATACAAATATGTACCTATTTTGCAAATGTAACAAAAACTATGGGCTCATATGTAATTTTTTCATGTAACTTGCTTTGAAATATCTTAGATATATTAAATAAACATATTGAGAATGATAAACTAGTATATATACTACTTCATGATAGTATATGAGACATGTGGGGTAACTACCACCGGGTGGTAGGATGTATTTTCTCTCTCTCTCTCTATATATATATATACACACGTATATATATATTATATATATATATATATATATATATAAAATTCTGATCACCATGCATAGGATAATTTTTTTGGTGAAACTCCAATTTCAATCGATTCCAATTCCGTTGTTCTATCATACCCGAAGGAATTTCATATTGAATATTTTCAGTAGGTGCAGTAGGTTGAGGGGTAACTAATTGTGGTTCCGGTCGAGGTGAAGATACCCCGAACAAACCCCTCAAAGGATTGTTCTCCATAGTAACAAGTGACAATAAATTTCAGCACGTAGTAATAATTTTTCCTTACTGATTTCCACTTACTAAGAGCGCTTCACTCCCCGGCAACGGCGCCAGAAAAGAGCCTTGATGACCCACAAGTATAGGGGATCAATTGCATCCTTTTCGATAAGTAAGAGTGTCGAACCCAATGAGGAGCAGAAGGAAATGACAAGTGGTTTTCAGCAAGGTAATGTATGCAAGCGCTGAAATTGTAAGTAACAGAGTAGTTTGATAGCAAGATAATTTGTAACGAGCAAGTAAAAATAGTAGTAACAAAGGTGCAGCAAGGTAGCCCAATCCTTTGGAGGCAAAGGACAGGCCAAAACGGTTTCTTATAATAAGCAAAGCGTTCATGAGGGTACACGGGAATTTCATCTAGTCACATTCATCATGTTGGTTCGATTCATGTTCGCTACTTTGATAATTTGATATGTGGGTGGACCGGTGCTTAGGTGTTGTTCTTACTTGAACAAACCTCCTACTTATGATTAACCCCCCTGCAAGCATCCGCAACTACGAGAAAAGTATTAAGAATAAATTTTAACCATAGCATTAAACTTTTGGATCCAATCGGTCCCTTACGAAATAGCGCATAAACTAGGGTTTAAGCTTCTGCCACCCTCGCAACCCATCATCTAATTACTACTCCACAATGCATTCCCTTAGGCCCAAATATAGTGAAGTGTCATGTAGTCGACGTTCACATGACACCACTAAGGGAATCACAACATACATACTATCAAAATATCAAACACATATCAAGTTCACATGATTACTTGCCACAAGATTTCTCTCGTGACCTCAAGAACAAAAGTAACTACTCACAAATGATAATCATGCTCAAGATCAGAGGGGTATTAAATAGCATATTGGATCTGAACATACAATCTTCCACCAAATAAACCATATAGTAATCAACTACAAGATGTAATCAACACTACTAGTCACCCACAAGTACCAATCTGATGTTCCGGTACAAAGATTGAACACAAGATATGAACTAGGGTTTGAGAGGAGATGGTGATGTTGAAGATGTTTATGGAGATTTCCCTCCCCAAGATGGGAGAGTTGTTGGTGATGATGATGACGATGATTTCCCCCTCCGGGAGGGAAGTTTCCCAGGCAGAATCGTTCCGCCGGAGGGCAAAAGTGCTCCTACCCAAGTTCCACCTCGAGACGGAGGTGTTCCGTCCCGAAAGTCTTCTCCTCATTTTTTTCTAGGTCGAAATGACTTATATACCAGAAGATGGGCACCGGAGGTGGGCTGGGCTGAGCACAACCCACCAGGGCGCGCCTGGGTGCTCACCACGTGGGCCCTCTCCGGTAGTTATTTGCTCTGGTATTTCTTATATATTCCATAAAAATTCCTCGTGAAGTTTCAACTCATTTGGAGTTGTGCAGAATAGGTAGCCTGACGTAGCTTTTTCAAGTCCAGATTTCCAGCTTCCGGAATTCTCCCTCTTTGTGTGGACCTTGCAAATTATGAGAGAAAAGGCATTAGAATTACTCAAAAAAGCATTATTATGCATAAAAACATTATAAATAACAGTAGATAAACATGATGCAAAATGGACGTATCATTCACTGTCATAAGATTTTGTGAAAAGAGTTGGGTCAAGTGAACCGGGTTTGAAGCCCTTTTTTGGAACACCTTCAAGGTGTCATACCAAGCCCTAGGGGCTTTCTTGAGGCCATAGAGAGTCTTGTTGAGTCTGGAGACTTTGTTAGGATGCTTTGGATCTTCAAAACTTGGGGGTTAAGCAACATATACTTCTTCCTCAAGCTTATCATTGAGGAATGCACTTTTTACATCCATTTGATATAAGAGGATATCATGATGGTTAGCATATGCAAGAAGTATATGAATAGCTTCAAGCCTAGAAACAGGTGCAAATGTTTCATCGAATCAATTCCTTCAACCTTTATGTAGCCATGTCCTACAAGATGGGCCATATTCCTCACCACTTGGCCATTTCATCTTGTTTGTTGTGGTAGATCCACTTAGTGCCGATGATATTGTGCTTGCGTGGATCAGGACACTTGACAAGCTCCCACACGTTGTTGAGCTCTGATGCAATTCTTCTTGCATGGCTTGAATCCACTCAGGCTCTAGAAATGCTTCATCAACTTTGGTGGGCTCTAAGATAGAGACAAAGGCATAGTGCCCACAAAAGTTAGCTAATTGAGAAGCTTTTGAGCGAGTGAGGGGACCTGCTCCATTGATTTTTCGAGGATTATCTCAATTTTCACTTCATTTGCATCTCGATGATGTACTAGTCCAGTGCCTTATTGTTGTTGATGATTTTCCTCAGGTTCAGGAATTTCTTCACGACGAGGAATGATCACTTCATCAACAGCTATTTCTTCACTAGGCATAATTTCACCACTGCCCATTAACTTGATGGATCCCTCAAGAGGCATTTCATCTAGCACAAGAGGCAGGTGCTCTCTTTGCGAGTCGTTAGTTTCATTGAACTGCACATCTACAGTTTCAACAACCTTGTTGTGGTTGGTGTTGAAGACTATGTAGGTTTATGAGTCCTTGCCATAACCAAGCGTAAAACCCTCATGTGCTTTCGTCCAAATTTAGAATTGTGATGAGGATCTCTGATCCAACATTTAGCACCGAAGATTTGAAATAACTCACATTGGGTTTCTTGTTAGTAATAAGCTCATATGATGTCTTCTTGAAGAATTTGTGAAGATATACTCGGTTGATGATGTGGCATGAAGTACCAATTGCTTCGGGCCACTAGCGATGGGGAGTCTTGTATTCGTCAAGCATTGTGTGAGCCATCTCGATGAGTGTTCTGTTCTTGCGCTTCACAACTCCATTCTGCTGAGGTGTGTAGGGAGCATAGAGCTCATGAGTGATTCCAAGTTTTGTCATCATAGTCACCCCAGACATGTATTCTTGAACTCAGTGCCGTTGTCGATTCTGATGTGCTTGATCTTAACGCCATAATTCGTCATGGCCCGGTTTGAGAATCTTATGAAGACATCCTGCACTTCAGTTTTGTACATGATGATATGCACCAAGGTGTAACGAGAGAAATCATTAACAATGACAAAGCCATAGAGTGATGCTGCATTGGTTAGTGTCGCATAATGAGTAGGACCAAACAGATCCATATGAAGCAACTCAAAGGGATGAGTAGTGGTCATGATTTTCTTTGAGGGGTGTTTTGATCTCATCATCTTCCTAGACTCGCAAGCACCACAAAGATGATCCTTGACGAATTTGACACCCTCAGCACCTATGATGTGCTTTTTCTTCACGAGAGTGCTCAAATTCCTCATGCCAACATGTCCAAGTCGTCGATGCCATAGCCAGCATTTTGAAGATTTTGCCAATAGACATGTGTCTGGTTGCGGACCTATGGAGAAATCTAAAATATACACGTCACCTCTTTGAAAACCTTCGAAGACTTTGGATTTTTTAGAGTCCGGCAGTGTTGTCGGTGCAGTAAACATCGGGTGTTTATGTCACCTAGCGACGCACCAGCAAGTTGCCGCCTCTACGCCAGGAAGGGTATGGAGGAAGGTAGATCCATTCCAAGATACACAAGTCATGGTGAATAATACCGCGAAGAAGGCCTACACGCAGGTCATCTGGAAGATCATTTCAAGATTAAGACTCAGGTTGTCGGGAAGCAACCTTCCCGACAAGGTGTTCTTCACATAGCCGGCAAGCTCAAGGCCGGCAAATTCAAGCTCCCTCCACCGCTTCACCATGTCCTCCTGTCAGGCACTTGCCGGCAGGTGGAGGGCGTGCGGGTGGTTAGGTAGAAGCTGTCGGGGCACATGGCAGATCACTTCCTAAAGAACAACTTTATCGACACATGTCCAGGAGCGTGTCGTGATAATAAAAGGTAGTTGGGCTGACGGTATAGGTAGAGCGGCGCTCCCTTGCCGGCATACAGCACGTTAAGACACCTAGTGGAGCATTTATTATCTTTGCCCTAACCCATCTGTGTTAGGTATGATAGCACCGTTGCTATCTTCTACCCTAGAATTACCATTTTGCTAGTGTGGTAACCCCTTCGCCCTATAAAAGGAGGTCCATGGAAACCTTTACAAGGGTCGGACCCCTGTTTACTTGCAGTAGCTTAGTAGCACCTCCGAGCACCCTTGCCGGCAAGGTCACGCTCTATGTAGCACAGGGTTCCTGAACGCATAAATACACCTCCAAAGTAGGAGTAGGGTTTTACGCATCACTGCAGCCCAAACCTGGGTAAAGATCTTGTGTGTTGTGTGTGGTTGTTGCTGCTCTTCGTGTGTTGCGTCCCCCTCACCGAACATAAAGGGGCTTCCTCTGGCCCCATAGATTGCCGTGCACCTACAAGCACAATGCATTGAAATTTTCCAAAGATGGCAATCATATCAAGATCACAAAGCATTGCGATAGATCATGAGGTTGTATCCAAGGGATTCTACAAGCATCACTTTATCCATGTGTCAATCCTTTGAGATAGCAACCTTACCTACACCCAATACCTTGCTTTTCCCTTTGTCAGCATAGGTGATATGCTTCAAATGTGTCGGAGTAAGGGGAGCATCACCGTCATATGATCCGTGCAGCCACTATCCATTATCCATTCTGTGGCATTGGGTGAGTCTTCTTGTAGAAGCATTAGTCTAACTTACGAACTCACATACTTCGGAGTGAAGAATATGACAATCAAATTCGTCAAAGAGAGTTTCATCAAGTGATAGTAATTTCAGTATCATATAGGACATGAGAAATGAACAATTCATTTCATCATGATTAGCTTGCGTCCCAACAAGCATTTCTCAGGTCTCCAAAAATTTCATCGAATGTTGAATTTTGTCCGAAGACCTGACCCTGTAGAAGAAATTAGTTCTTCTTCTTAACCACCCACATCTGTAGGGGTGGCTAAGAAGCAATGTATCAAAGTGCCCCAATTGAGAATTTAGGCAATGAAGAATATTCATTTCTCTTCACAGGGGGGTTAGAGTACACAAATGAATATGCAAAAAAAATCTTCAGGGATTTGTGAACATAATGGTTCGAAGAATAATACACATATTCATCAGACCGATGATTGTTTCCCTACCAAACAAAAGCATTAGCACGACCATAAGTACGTCTGCGACCATTTGATGACTTTGGTCCATGTGAAGAATTTGCCATGGGGTTTTTCTTCTTCATCGGTGGTGTCATGATGACATTCACCTAAGGATTTAACAATACTTTTGGGCACCCTAATTTTCCTCACTGGGGACCATTCCTGCAGTTAGTACCAACAAATCTGGCAAATACATCATGATAACCCACAAGTATAGGGGATCGCAACAGTTTTCGAGGGTAGAGTATTCAACCCAAATTTATAGATTCGACACAAGGGGAGCCAAAGAATATTTGAAGGTATTAGCAGTTGAGTTGTCAACTCAACCACACTTGGAGATTAATTATTTGCAGCAACGTGATCAGTAGCAAAGTAATATGATAGTTTTGATAGTAGTGGCACCAGCAATAGCAACGGTAACAGTGATAGCAGTATTTTGTAGCAAGTGCAACAGTAACGATAGCAGTAGTAACTTAGCAAGAACAATATAAGATAAATTCGTAGGCATTGTATCAGTAATTTGTTGGATGATATTCATCATGTGACAGTCATAATCTAGGGCGATACAGCACTAGCTCCAGTTTATAAATATAATGTAGGCATGTATTCCGTAAATAGTCATACGTGCTTATGGAAAGAACTTGCAAGACATCTTTTGTCCTACCCTCCCGTGGCAGCGGGGTCCAATTGGAAACTAAGGGATATTAAGGCCTCCTTTTAATAGAGAACTGTAACAAAGCATTAGCACACGGTGAATACATGAACTCCTCAAACTACGGTCATCAACGGGAGTGGTCCCGACTATTGTCACTCCGGGGTTGCCGGATCATAACACGTAGTAGGTGACTATAACTTGCGATCGGATCTAGAACATGGATATAATGGTGATAACATAAACGGTTCAGATCTGAAAGCATGGCACCTGGGCCCAAAGTGACAAGCATTAAGCATGGCAAAGTCATAGCAACATCAATCTGAGAACATAGTGGATACTAGGGATCAAGCCCTAACAAAACTAACTAGATTACATGATGAATCTCATCCAACTCCTCACTGACCAGCGAGCCTACGAAGGAATTACTCACTCCCAGTGGGGAGCATCATGGAATTGGCGATGGAGAAGGGTTGGTGATGACGCAGAACGAAGACCCCCCTCTCCGGAGCCCCAAACGGACTCCAGATCTGGCCTCCTGATGAAGAACAGGAGGTGACGGCGGCTCCGTCTCATGGATCGCGATAATTCTTTCTCCTTGATTTTTTCTAGAAATATGTGATTTTATAGCGTCGGTTTCAGGGTTTGCGGGGCCACCAGGTGGGGACAACCCACCTGGGCACACCCTGGTGGGTTGTGCCCACCCAGGTGCCCCCCTCAGGTGGCTCTTAGCTCCAGAAATTCTCTTTATTGATATAAAAAATCCTCGCAAAGTTTCATTCCATTCCGAGAACTTTTATTTCTGCACAAAAACAACACCATGGTAGTTCTGCTGAAAACAGCGTCAGTCCGGGGTTAGTTTCATTCAAATCATGCAAATTAGAGTCCAAAACAAGAGGAAAAGCGTTAGGAAAAGTAGATACGTTGGAGACGTATCAAATCCCCCAAGCTTAAACCTTTGCTTGTCCTCAAGCAATTCAGTTGATGAACTGAAAGTGAAAAAGAAAAACTTTTACGAACTCTTTTGCTCTTGTTTGCATAAATAAGCTTAAACAACACCCAGGTTTTCAGCCAACAATATAACTAACCATGCCGACAATAACTCTTAAAGATTATATTAACTCATATCAATGACATAATCAGCTAGCGAGCAATAATAAGATATCTCAAACAACAATACATTATCAAAACAACCATGATATAATATGACAATAATGGTATCTCGCTAGCCCTTTCTGAGACCGCAAAACATAAATGCAGAGCACCTCCAAAGTTCAAGCAGCGACTAAACATTGTAATTCATGGTAGAAAAGATCCAATCATGATGCACCCAACATTAGCTATACACAATGCATAAGCATGACAGCAGTGCTCTCAGGTTCTGGCGCTTATTTTAGAAGGTGATGACATAACATAAAAGTAAATAGATAGTCCCTTCGCAGAGGGAAGCAGTGATTTGCAGAGGTGCGAGAGCTCAAAATTTTAAAACAGAGGTAAATGATATTTCGATAAATGCACCCTTCTTGTTTACTTCATGACCATCAGTTATCAATATCTTCCATGCTAAGCATGCTAGCGGCAGTTCCCAAGTGATAAAAGTAAAGGTTTTGACTCCATTAAGAGTTTTTGTTTGATTATTTGTAAGCTTTTTCTGTTTCCAGTTTGGGACTAGCCATCCCTATTAACGCCCTTTTCTCGTGCGATGGCGAGTGAATAAACACTCGATCTGAGACTAACCCGCTTAGCATGGAAGATACCTACCACCTCATGTCGTTCAATGAATGATCCAGGCACACAAAAAGGATATTTATTAGAAGTTTTTAGAGGTGGCACATGCAAATTTACTTAGGACGGCAGGGTAATACCGCATATAGGTAGGTATGGTGGACTCATGTGGAATAACTTGGGTTCAAGGTTTTTGATGTACAAGCAGAATTCCCACTTAGTACAGGCGGAGGCTAGAAAATAGATTGAGAAGCGGCCAGCTAGAGAGCATCAACGGTCATGAAGATGCATTATGCATAAGTAACATTGGACACTAGCATGAGTAGGATATGAACACCATGAACATAAATATCATAGAGGCTATGTTGGTTTTGATTCAACTACATGCATGAACATGTGCCAAGTCAAGCCACTCGAACATTCAGAGGAGGATACCATATCATCATACTACATCACAATCATTTTAACGCAATGTTGGTATCCAAGATAAATCATTATCCACTCCTAGCTACTTATGCATGGCATGAGAAACTATAATCTCTAATTATCATTGCAAACATGTCTAATCATAATGGGCTAAATCATGGATACTAGGTTAAACATATTTACACAAACAGGACAAGTCGAGTTCATACCCGTTTCTCTCTGCCACGGCCAGTTCGTCGAATATCATCATTATTGCCTTTCACTTGCACGACCGAACGATGTGAAAATAATAATAGTGCAAGAGTGTCGTGGACTAAGCTGGAATCTGCAAACATTTTATTCAACAGGAGAAGACAAGGTAATATGGGCTCTTTATTAGATCAGCAATTTTTCATATGAGAACCACTCAACATTTTCATCCTGGTCTTTTCCTTGGTATGACTCAAATAAAAAGAAAAGAAACTTAGAGAAACACACTGAAATATTTTTGGAGTTTTTGTTTTTCTTGAACAAGCAAATAAAAGGGAAAAGCAAAAACGAAAAAAACTATTTACACGGGAGAGCTCCCAACAAGCAAAAGAAGAACAAGGAAATCTTTTTGGGTTTTCTTTTTAGTACTACAACCAAGCATGCATAGAAAGTAAACTAACTACAACTAATTTTTTTTGGTTTTTCTAAGGGTTTTTCAAACACACAAGAAGAAAGCGAGAAATAAATTTAACATGGATAATACAATGAAGAAGTGTGGACACCGACAACTGGAATGAAATGTGTGAACATGAATGTAATGTCGGTGGGAAACACGTACTCCCCCAAGCTTAGGCTTTTGGCCTAACTTGGTAATCAATCAGTAGCCCGGATAGTAGTCGGAGTGGTAGCTCATGGAGGCTCTCGGTGCGGATGTCTCGGCCTGTCGTGCCACCTCAACTGCTGCGTTGTGAGCTCGGGCCTCGCTCTCAAGAACAAAATATCTTCCCTTGTTGTGAGAATCAAAAAGAGCAGGCATAGGAAAATATGTGTGCACAATAGATGCTTGGTTAAAAAACAATTTATACGTGAAATTATGAATATCTCCTTTAAGGATCTTATGATTTTTCATAGCATCAAAGTCCAAATACTGCGTGGGTAGGATAGGGCCAAAGGGCAAAGGTGAAACACCCAGCTCTCTTGCTAAACGCGTGGCATAAATTCCACCATAGAAATAGCCACTATTAGCGTTGTGTCGTAACCTGCGTGCAACAATCGCCCCAAGGTTATAACTTCTATTACCAGTGAGAGCGGTGCATATGAGGCTCAAGTCTGGAGCACAAAGTGTACTACAATCTTGGTTGCCTACTATACATTTCCCATTAAATAATGCAAAGTACTGAATTGCGGGAAAGTGAATGCTCTTTATTCTACCTTGCGTCACTCCCCTCGTCTCGCCGTAGCAAAGACTAGTCAAGAATGATTGGTACTCAGCCCATGGCGGTTCGTCAAGCGAACCCCGGAAGGGAATTTTGCAGTGGTGAGCAAACCTTTCTAGTGATATGGTAAATGAATTTTCATAAAGCTTAAATGACACCCTAGACTCATGGGGATGGAATTTAAATCCTTTGACAAACGATTCAGTGAGAGTGTGGTGTTGATCGCACTTATCTGAAACGTAGGGACCGAGACCGACATTATGAACATATTGCTCAAATTCCTCCTTAATGCCCACACGCACCATATAGTCATCGCAAGGCCATAAGCATGTTTTCGTGGCGGCATCTTGTATGGAACTTTCACTTGGTTCAACATAAAACCGGCGAGCAGAGTTGTCACTAGAAGATGCCTCTGACGATCTCCTCCTCGAAGAACTCCTTCCAAAAAGGTTCATCATGTTCACGTACAATTTCCTGAAAAAAAAGTGGGTGACAAAAATTTATCAGCAGAACATTAAAAAATTGATAGCAACTACTCATAGGGATACATAGAGGCCAAAGCAAGCATTCAACCTACTTAGAGCTCTAAGAATTCAGCATGCAAGCTCATCTACAATGCACCAAGAGTAGCTAATTATTCGAACTACAAACCACTAAAGCAAAAACTAATTGGACAAACGGTGGAGTCACATACCAAGCAACAATCCCCCGAAACAGTTTCGGAAACGGAGCTTCGAGCAAAAGATCGAAATCCGCGGGTTTGTGTCAGGACCCCGATTCCAAGTCACATCGATCTAGCTGGTAACACCTCATATCACTTTGCGGTCTCACGCACGGTATTCCCACGGGTGTCGCCTTACCAAGGCCCGGGACAGTTTGCGCCTTTTGGCTCACGTATATGATAGTGTCGCTAGCATCCATATGACAGAGAACCCGGGCCGACATGACTAGTCGTGAACCCAAAGTGGCACTAACTTACGGGGACAGGCATACATGAATCAACATCGAGCATGTCGGTCAGCAGCGTGCGAATCCGGGCTGTAGCACTGGGCTAACAGGACTCCGGTGAACCGGGCTGTAGCAGGCTAGGCAGCACTCCGGATGTCACCGCGTGACATTTCCCCGAAGGGACAGACACAGGAACGAAGTGAATCACATGCCGGCCAGTCAAGTGTTCCGGAGCAGTAGTGCTGGGCTAGCAGGACTCCGGTGAACCGGGCTGTAGCGGACTACTATGGCTCATGGAAGCACAAGACTACATTTCCCCATAAGAGAGGCTACCAAGGATAAACAACTAGGTTGTCGGATCCCACACATACCAAGCATTTCAATCATACACACAATATGCTCGATATATGCAAATACAACATGGCATCACAACAAGACTCTACGACTCAGAGTATTTATTCATTAGGCTCCGAAGAGCCAGATATTACAAACATGGGTCTCATGACCCAACATTCAGAGCATACAAGTCAAAGCACATGCGGAAGCTTAACATGTCTGAGTACAGACATCTACAAATGAAAAAGGCTGAGAAGCCTGACTAACTACCAGATCCTGCCGAGGGCACAAGATCGTAGCTGAGGTATCAAGCTAAACGTCGAAGTCCACACGGAAATACTAGCGAGACTGACGTCTCTCTGCAAAACATAAAATAGGGAAACGTGAGTACAAATGTACCCAGCAAGACTTACATCAGAACTAGCTACATATGCATCGGTATCAACAAAGGGGGTAGTGGAGTTTAACTGCAGCAAGCCAGCTTTGACTCAGTGGCTATCCTGAACTACGACTGCAAGTAACTCTTTTGAGGTGGCGCACACGAGTCCACATATTCACCATTCAATACACCACTATGGATCTGTTCCCGTCTACCTATGAGAACGCCATCCATAGCACTCACGCTTATCTTGCGAGTTTTAGAGTATCCACTTTCACTTGTCTATGAACTGTACAGGCAACCCAGAAGTCCTTTACCGTGGACACGGCTATTCGAATAGATCATATTAACCCTGCAGGGGTGTACTTCGTCACACACGCTCTCACCACTTACCGCCGTTTACATAGCATGTACTCGGCAACCTTCAAGCGGAAGCCCAGCGAGGGTGTCGGCCACAGCCTACCTAAACACTCAAGTCTCTAGTCCAGGTTTATCGCCTATTCAGGTTCCATCCGCAGGGAGTCCGGCCGAGGTTTCCACATACGCCCCCGAACGATGTGTACAGGGTTCCGAGACACCAAACGGGCGCCCGGCATGCCCGGCCACGTGCCTACCGCATCACAGCCCACCCCTCGGGTCAGCGCTGCCCATGGCCTCCAGCATACTACAAACACCAGAAACTACTTGCAACTCCTGGACAGAGGACAAGGGTGATTAATAAGCCGAGAGGGTCCATTGGTTTCGGGCCCAATGCGTGGTAGTAACTGTATCATGGATCACAAACACAGAACTCAGTTCCTGAGGACGGCTTCAATGAGACAACCCACCATGTACTCCTACATGGCTTCTCACCGCTACCTTTACCAAATCGTGTTCACACACTTAGCTCACACACAGTAGGACATGTTCATCACCATTCCAATTCATCCCCGATGAATCAGACCCGACTCAACTCTAAGCAGTAATGAGTAGGCACATCAGGGCTCAAACAACTCCTACTCATGCTAGTGGGTTTCATCTATTTACTGTGGCAATGACAGGTCATGCAGAGGATAAGGGGTTCAACTACCGCAGCAAGTAACAGATGAATCGTTGTTGTCCTAATGCAGTAAAAGAGAGCAGGAGCGAGAGAGTGGGATTGTATCGGAATGAACAAGGGGGTTTGCTTGCCTGGCACTTCCGAAGATCATATAGCTCTTCATCAGTGTCATCGAACTCATCGTCGGGATTACGGCTATCGAGAGGGGACAATTACCGGCAACAGAGAAAAAACACAATCAATGCAATGCAATAATATGATGCATGGTCATGGCATGTCAAGAATGTTATGATTTACCTTAATGCATCTAGCAACAGTTTAAATGAAGTCCATATGAACTAAGGGTTCATATGCAAACTCCACATTTAGCATTTAAAATGTCATTATCATGTTTTCACCTATACAGCAGGTATAACTTAGTTTGACATGCATGAAAGTGATATAGATGGATATATTGCATTTTTCTGATAATTTTTCATATATAATTTGTTTCATTTGGAGTTATGGTTGAATTTCTATGAATTTTAGAAGTTTTGGGTATTTTCTGGAATTTCCTATATAAAAAATAAATCCAGAAATGAGTTATTGCGTCAGCACTGCGTCACTGTGACGTCAGTTGGTCAACAGCGCCTAACCAGAGTCAAACCTGACAGTGGGACCCATATGTCATCGACTCAGCTAATTAATATAGTTAATTAGCCTTAAGTTAAACCTAACCAAAATGTCAGTGGGGCCGGGGCCCACATGTCAATGACCCGGGGGGGGGGGTCAAATCCCTGGTCAACCAGGGTTAAACCAGGTCAAACCCGCTGGCGACTCGATGCCGGCGAGGCCCGAGACGGCGGCGCGGCTCGGAAAACGCCCACAGGGCACGAACGAGGCCGTTCTTGGGCTCATTGGAGAGCTCTTGCAAGCACACATCGAGTGGTGGTGGTGGCCGGGCCTATGGTGGCCGGAGCCGACGACGGCGAGCTCCAAGGCGGCGGCCGGAGTTCGGGTTAGCATGGGGGCGGCGTTAGGGAGCATGACACGGGGTGCAGAGGGGTGCTATGGCCTCCTGGGGGTGCACTGAGCACGGCTACGTGCTCGGTTTAAACGGAGGTGAACCAAAACGATGACGGCGTCAAGTCCGGCGCCGGTGAGGTCTCGGTCTCGACGGAAACGAAGGCTACGATGAGCTAATGGACATGGGAGAAGGGGGAATCGGTAGAGGAGCTCACGGCGAGTGCAGAGGTGGCCTCGGCGTGCTCGGGGAAGCACCGGAGTGAGCAGGGCGGCGAGAGGGATCTCCGGCGGTCCGAGGTTGAAGACGGCGACAGGGCGGTGCTGCGGTGCGTCCCGGCTTGCTTGATTTGGCGGAGAGGTCGGGGACGATGTGGCGGAGCTCCTGGAATGGTCGGGGAAGCAAGGGGGAGGCGGTGGACACGGCAACGACGAGCGGCGGCGACGGTGGCGTTCGGCCGTGTGCGTGGGAGAGAGACACAGGGGAGGAGGAGCACGGGGAGAGTGAGAGCGGGCCAGAGGGGTTGTGTGGCGCCCTTAGCCAGCTCCAGGCGGTCGGCGGAAAGCAGGAGGTGGCGAGCTACGGGCACGCGCGCGTCGGGCACGCGCTCCGCGTCCGACTGGCGCGAGGTGGAAGACGACTGGCACTTGCCAGGTGGGCTGGGCCGGCTGGAGGAGCTAGGCCAGGTAAGTGGCCCAGGTGGGCTTCCTCCCTCTATCTTTTTGTTAATGTTTTTCTATTTTTCTGTAACTTCGGGGCTTTATTAAAAATACCAAAGCGTTTTCAAAAATCCTGAAAATTAATTGTGGGCTCTGTTTGGATTATTCCTAACAGCCCTCACTTAAGTTCAGAATTAATTGAGCACTTAAAATAATATACAACATTTAATTGCCCAATTGCAAATAGCATATGATTTAAGTCAGTGACCTTATGTGTCATGGAAAAATGTGCATCACCTCTGGTTACTGTTTCCAACATTTTCCAAGAATGATGAACATTTTTGAAAGCCGTTTGGATTTATTGGAAATATTTTGGTTGAACCTAGTGAATTCCTTTAATGCTAGGGTTTAGGCAATCCCCATTTCAAGTTTCTTTCAAAGTTTAAACATGATGCACACATGAAGTTAGCCTAGTGCAATGTCAGAAGCTAGGGATGTGACAACTCACCCCCACTAAACAAGAATCTCGTCCCGAGATTCAAGCGTAGGGAAAAAAAGGGGGACGCAAACTAACACAATCTTCATGATCCCATTTCTCTTCTCGAAGATGTTGATTCATTGCATCATCTTAATCTTGACATCTTTTCTTTCGAGAGCTTCATCCAACTATGACGACAGAAGAGAGGGAAACTCTACAGGATTCGATCTTCACAAAGGTTGGCAACTCACGATCAACTCACAGAATGAGACATAGCAACATCTCTCGAGATGGGACACGAAGCACACATCTAGAGGGATGGGGTGGAACAGATGACGAGGGTTCACTAGGTAGACAACAATTCCACACTTAAGAGGGTGGTGAATGGTTGGCAACGTAGCGAGGATTTGGGTTACCAAGATACCATAACGAGACACCTCAGGGAAGGTGACTCGTAGAATTATTACCTTAAGTGGCAAAAAGAATTACTTTTGGTTCAGAGATCATTGAAACTCTTTACACCAGCCTAAGGCAAAACACAATCGATCATTTGAAGGAGTCTGAAAGAATGACATACTCGGACTAGAATGGATGATGTGGATTACCTTGTTGAAGACAACACAAGGGGTGATTTGCTTATCATCGGAAATGAATAAGACCCATGGTAGGCTGGCACAACGACGGTGCTAGCTGGGAACAAAATGCAAATACTGGGAATGAAACTAGTAACTGGGAGAAACCCAACAGTAGAGAGTGAGTCCACTATTGAAAAGTTATAGCATAACCATGGAAACTGGGAGCAATCCCAGTTAGTGCCGATGAAAACACCTAGCGCTTGTGCGTGCTCTCAAGAACTTGAGCATTTCCATATTCATCAAGGTTTTACCAACATTCGTGACAGGGATCCCGGTAACACAACATACTACCATGATGGATATTGGTGGAGAATGCAGATGCAAAGGAAGATAACACTTTCTCAGATTTTTCCTTAGCAATGCCAAAGAAGCAAATCTGGATGATCGACCGAGAGACATTTAGCACTCCGCTTCTAATGTTCTCCTTGATGTTCTAGCTACCACGGTTATGCTTAAAAAAACATCAACATGGCCATCAAGTAAAAGTCGGACTTCGGGAGCACAAAATCCATAAGGAACAACTTCTAGAATAAGTCATGTGAAATCCTCATGGGAAGTGACCAAACGGCTTAATCAAGATACTACAATAATAGTGCTTCCAGCTAGGTGCGTCCACTTCACTGGAACCTATATCATAGTTCTTGGAGGAAGTTCCAACCATCATATCTGCCTGAGATTCAAATCTGGTTGGTAACAGGATAATTCATACAACGTGTCTGGAAAAGAAAGTTTGCAACACAAACCGACGAGATGATGTTGCGAGATTCTCGGGAGATGAGCTACGATAGCAAGCTCCAAAACATGAGCTGGTTCTGCTACATACATGTGAACATGATGTCCGAGACAAGCATGATAAGGTAGAAGTCTTACAACAAAACACTACCGAGTTCAGGTGGGGAACCATCATCGAGGATATTGAAGTCCTTGTATAAGTCTTGCTCTTAAGAAGGAACTTCTTTTCCTTGAACAAATCAATCAGTGGCTTGGTGTGCTACGAAATTCATATGGAACGAAGATGATCAGTCTAACAGACCACAGAATACTTTGCACGTGCATGGCTGACTTGGGGTGATTCCAGGGGAAACAAACACAATCTTTCTCGAACTCACGGTGGCAACTTACACCAAATGCACATGAATTCGAGGAAGTCACTACTTACATCTAAACATATTCTTCATGAGCCGGCACGAAGAAAATGCTTACACAAGTTTCCAACACCAACTTAGATGTTCAACATGAATCATGGAGGAGACGAGATGCTGTTGATGGGCTCAATAGCAACTCATCAGAATTTCCATATCACTGGACTTCCACCATCATGTGAACACGGTGATAGCATTGGTCAGATCCAAAAGATATAATGGTGTATGCTGGAGGGATCAACCACGAGTAAGACAACATTATGAACACCATTGGTTCTGATTTGATTTGACGATAGCCCACACTCAAATCAAGGTTTGGGCAAGACGATAGGTTCAACAACTGATCACAAGGACCAATCGATGAAGAAATCATCTTTCTACAACAAACACACAAAAATATATCCCTTAGGGATGAGCGTGGTCGGACAAGCTTTTATCTTCCAACTCTCAAAGTTGTTGTTTAGCTTGACCAACTAGCTAAGGGGTATCCAACACGGATTCTTGGAGAAGGGGTTGTTTACAGGAAACCAACTTGATCATGAATTCAACATAGCGGTCAGGTGACAACCTGGTGATACTTCCGAGAAGATATTCGGAAAATCACGTACCACCGATATGTTGCTAAGCTCGAGAACAATCTTGCTTTTCAGGGCAAGACGATATGACCGAATAAGCAAGGACTGATACTATCCTAACTCATTGATCGAAAAGTGCACCGGGAATAAGGACTGGGTAGCACGATCAACCTTAGGATGTGATTCAGTAACCAACACGCTAAGGATGAAATTATTGTCCTTTAACTAACAAACAACGGAGTTGCTAGGAGTATTGATTTCACACATCATAGTTCACCTGTCGGCATTCCGGTTGTGACAACACGGAACCGAGGAAGGAGCAATGATGGCGAGAAGTATCATTGCATCAGGAATTCATAAGAGTTGGTGCAATTCTCATGACAATTCTGACATAAAGGGGGTAATACTCCGAGGTAGAACAGAACAAAAGCTGGATTGGCATTTTGATCTGCGGAATACAACTACTTTGACCAATCCAAGAAATGGATAAGGTACTGGAGTTTGTTTCTCCTAGTCATTCCGGAATAGAATGGCTTGATGGACCACAAGAATAATAGGCATTGATAACACGAATGCACAACTACTCCTGACTATCAATTGATAGACGAGGGCCAGAAGATAACTAAAGAGGGACAACCCAAAGGAACATATGTTTATCTGGGTTGTGGATGCATGGATTAGTATGTCGAACAAATTCAACATATTTCTTTCGGATAACCCATGCAGAGGAGGAAGGACTGGCAGAGTCACAATATGAATGGAGTACTCCTCAAGAGCGCCCTGGTTGTGATCTTTTGGTTCAAAAGAACTCCTGCCAAGAATGGTTCATGGTATTTGGAAGAACGATATACCACGTACCTCGAAGACTATCACAAAGGTTACTAATATCCTAAAGGAACGAGCAAACACTAGCTACACGAATTAAGTAGAGTGAATCTTGGGTTCAAGAACCCAGAAATAGAATGCCTACTAACTAAATGGCATCACGGGATGCTTTCGAGAATAATGGCCAGAATCCGCACACTGGGAATGCAAAGCATTGCTAGATTACTAAGTGGTTCTCTAAGACGACTGGGGTCATAATAATAGCTCCAACATATATGACGAGGTAACGGAGTACCTCAACACACTGGTTAGTGTGATTAATCTGGCCCAAGGAACATCGGGAACGGAAAGAAGGGATTTGCAAATGCATCAGACTATTTAGAGACCCGGGATGACTCGGACAGCATAACGGCTGTAAATGCTCAAAAAGATTTAAGACATCCTGCAAAATGGTGGCGTAACCACTCGATCATCACAATATCAAGAATTTGAGGCCAGCTATGGATACACGGAAGTAGTAGGAACTGAAATGAAGCTTAAATCCAACAGTCCTATGAGTCTATGGATTAGTAACACGTGATCCTGATAGATAGACAAGAAGCCTAGTTCTTAATTCCCGTAGAAGAGAAGAGGATGACTCAGATCAGAAGGGCATAAGGTAAAGAAGTAAAAAGAGCCTTATGTTCCCTTCCACAATCAATTCCCCCATATAACTAAAGCATTTGTAGACTCAACTTCGACCAGTTTGGCTTCGTAAACCTATAGGCAGTCAAGCTCTGATACCAACGCTGTCAGGACCCCGATTCCAAGTCACATCGATCTAGCTGGTAACACCTCATATCACTTTGCGGCCTCGCGCACGGTATTCCCACAGGTGTCGCCTTACCAAGGCCCGGGACCGTTTGCGCCTTTTGACTCACGTATATGATAGTGTCGCTAGCATCCATATGATAGAGAACCCGAGCCGACATGACTAGTCGTGAACCCAAAGTGGCACTAACTTACGGGGACAGGCATACATGAATCAACATCGAGCATGTCGGTCAGCAGCGTGCGAATTCGGGCTGTAGCACTGGGCTAACAGGACTCCGGTGAACCGGGCTGTAGCAGGCTAGGCAGGACTCCGGATGTCACCGCGTGACATTTCCCCGAAGGGACAGACACAGGAACGAAGTGAATCACATGCCGGCCAGTCAAGTGTTCCGGAGCAGTAGTGCTGGGCTAGCAGGACTCCGGTGAACCGGGCTGTAGCGGACTACTATGGCTCATGGAAGCACAAGACTACATTTCCCCATAGAGAGGCTACCAAGGATAAACAACTAGGTTGTCGGATCCCACACATACCAAGCATTTCAATCATACACACAATATGCTCGATATGTGCAAATACAACATGGCATCACAACAAGACTCTACGACTCAGAGTATTTATTCATTAGGCTCCGAAGAGCCAGATATTACAAACATGGGTCTCATGACCCAACATTCAGAGCATACAAGTCAAAGCACATGCGGAAGCTTAACATGTCTGAGTACAGACATCTACAAATGAAAAAGGCTGAGAAGCCTGACTAACTACCAGATCCTGCCGAGGGCACAAGATCGTAGCTGAGGTATCAAGATAAACGTCGAAGTCCACACGGAACTACTAGCGAGACTGACGTCTCTCTGCAAAACATAAAATAGGCAAACGTGAGTACAAATGTACCCAGCAAGACTTACATCAAAACTAGCTACATATGCATCGGTATCAACAAAGGGGTAGTGGAGTTTAACTGCAGCAAGCCAGCTTTGACTCAGTGGCTATCCTGAACTACGACTGCAAGTAACTCTTTTGAGGTGGCGCACACGAGTCCATATATTCTCCATTCAATACACCACTATGGATCTGTTCCCGTCTACGTACGAGAACGCCATCCATAGCACTCACGCTTATCTTGCGAGTTTTAGAGTATCCACTTTCACTTGTCTATGAACTGTACAGGCAACCCAGAAGTCCTTTACCGCGGACACGGCTATTCGAATAGATCATATTAACCCTGCAGGGGTGTACTTCGTCACACACGCTCTCACCACTTACCGCCGTTTACACAGCATGTACTCGGCAACCTTCAAGCGGAAGCCCGGCGAGGGTGTCGGCCACAGCCTACCTAAACACTCAAGTCTCTAGTCCAGGTTTATCGCCTATTCAGGTTCCATCCGCAGGGAGTCCGGCCGAGGTTTCCACATACGGCCCCGAACGATGTGTACAGGGTTCCGAGACACCAAACGGGCGCCCGGCATGCCCGGCCACGTGCCTACCGCATCACAGCCCACCCCTCGGGTCAGCGCTGCCCACGGCCTCCAGCATACTACAAACACCAGAAACTACTTGCAACTCCTGGACAGAGGACAAGGGTGATTAAGAAGCCGAGAGGGTCCATTGGTTTCGGGTCCAATGCGTGGTAGTAACTGTATCATGGATCACAAACACAGAACTCAGTTCCTGAGGACGGCTTCAATGAGACAACCCACCATGTACTCCTACATGGCCTCTCACCGCTACCTTTACCAAATCGTGTTCACACACTTAGCTCACACACAGTAGGACATGTTCATCACCATTCCAATTCATCCCCGATGAATCAGACCCGACTCAACTCTAAGCAGTAGCAGGCATGACAAACAAGCATGAATGAGTAGGCACATCATGGCTCAAACAACTCCTACTCATGCTAGTGGGTTTCATCTATTTATTGTGGCAATGACAGGTCATGCAGAGGATAAGGGGTTCAACTACCGCAACAAGGAACAGATGAATCGCTGTTGTCCTAATGCAGTAAAAGAGAGCAGGAGCGAGAGAGTGGGATTGTATCGGAATGAACAAGGGGGTTTGCTTGCCTGGCACTTCCGAAGATCATATAGCTCTTCATCAGTGTCATCGAACTCATCGTCGGGATTACGGCTATCGAGAGGGGACAATTACCGGCAACAGAGAGAAAACACAATCAATGCAATGCAACAATATGATGCATGGTCATGACATGTCAAGAATGTTATGATTTACCTTAATGCATCTAGCAACAGTTTAAATGAAGTCCATATGAACTAAGGGTTCATATGCAAACTCCACATTTAGCATTTAAAATGTCATTATCATGTTTTCACCTATACAGCAGGTATAACTTAGTTTGACATGCATGAAAGTGATACAGATGGATAGATTGCATTTTTCTGATAATTTTTCATATATAATTTGTTTCATTTGGAGTTATGGTTGAATTTCTATGAATTTTAGAAGTTTTGGGTATTTTCTGGAATTTCCTATATAAAAAATAAATCCAGAAATGAGTTATTGCGTCAGCACTGCGTCACTGTGACGTCAGCTAGTCAACAGCGCCTAACCAGAGTCAAACCTGACAGTGGGACCCATATGTCATCGACTCAGCTAATTAATATAGTTAATTAGCCTTAAGTTAAACCTAACCAAAATGTCAGTGGGGCCGGGGCCCACATGTCAATGACCCGGGGGGGGGGGTCAAATCCCTGGTCAACCGGGGCTAAACTAGGTCAAACCCGCCGGCGACTCGACGCCGGCGAGGCCCGAGACGGCGGCGCGGCTCGGAAAACGCCCACAGGGCACGAACGAGGCCGTTCTTGGGCTCATTGGAGAGCTCTTGCAGGCGCACGTCGAGTGGTGGTGGCGGCCGGGCCTATGGTGGCTGGAGCCAACGACGGCAAGCTCCAAGGCGGCGGCCGGAGTTCGGGTTAGTACGGGGGCGGTGTTAGGGAGCATGACACGGGGTGCAGAGGGGTGCTATGGCCTCCTGGGGGTGCACTGAGCACGGCTACATGCTCAGTTTAAACGGAGGCGAACCAAAACGACGACGGCGTCAAGTACGGCGCCGGTGAGGTCTCGGTCTCGACGGAAACAAAGGCTACGATGAGCTAATGGACATGGGAGAAGGGGGAATCGGTAGAGGAGCTCGCGGTGAGTGCAGAGGTGGCCTCGGCGTGCTCGGGGAAGCACCGGAGCGAGCGGGGCGGCGAGAGGGATCTCCGGCGGTCCGAGGTTGAAGACGGCGACAGGGCGGTGCTGCGGTGCGTCCCGGCTTTCTTGACTTGGCGGAGAGGCCGGGGACGATGTGGCGGAGCTCCTGGACTGGTCGGGGAAGCAAGGGGGAGGCGGTGGACACGGCAACGACGAGCGGCGGCGACGCTGGCGTTCGGCCGTGCGCGTGGGAGAGAGACAGAGCGGAGGAGGAGCACGGGGAGAGTGAGAGAGGGCCAGAGGGGTTGCGTGGCGCCCTTAGCCAGCTCCAGGCGGTCGGCGGCAAGCAGGAGGTGGCGAGCTACGGGCACGCGCGCGTCGGGCACGCGCTCCGCGTCCGACTGGCGCGAGGTGGAAGACGACTGGCACTTGCCAGGTGGGCTGGGCCGGCTGGAGGAGCTAGGCCAGGTAAGTGGCCTAGGTGGGCTTCCTCCCTCTATCTTTTTGTTAATGTTTTTCTATTTTTCTGTAACTTCGGGGCTTTATTAAAAATACCAAAGCGTTTTCAAAAATCCTGAAAATTAATTGTGGGCTCTGTTTGGATTATTCCTAACAGCCCTCACTTAAGTTCAGAATTAATTGAGCACTTAAAATAATATACAACATTTAATTGCCCAATTGCAAATAGCATATGATTTAAGTCAGTGACCTTATGTGTCATGGAAAAATGTGCATCACCTCTGGTTACTGTTTCCAGCATTTTCCAAGAATGATGAACATTTTTGAAAGCCGTTTGGATTTACTGGAAATATTTTGGTTGAACCTAGTGAATTCCTTTAATGCTAGGGTTTAGGCAATCCCCATTTCAAGTTTCTTTCAAAGTTTAAACATGATGCACACATGAAGTTAGCCTAGTGCAATGTCAGAAGCTAGGGATGTGACAGTTTGAGAGCAAGAACATGAGAGAGAGAGAGAGCAATGGTGAATTTTTTCTGGAGATAGGTGACGATGAGGTGTGAAGAGATAAGTGAGGGGGCCCACGTGGGGACCACAACCCACCAGGGCGCTCCTGGGGGTCCTGGCGTGCCCAGGTGGGTTGTGCCCACCTGGTGCACCTCCCTCTGATATTATTTGCACCAGAAATTCTTAAATATTCAAAAAAAATGTATTAAATTTTTAGAGCATTCTGAAAACTTTTATTTTTGAGTCATTTTTTATTGCACGGGAAATTTAGAAAATAGACACACAAAACATGGCATTTTATTTTATTTAACTCATAAAAACAGAAAACAAAAGATAGGTACAGAAGGTAGTGCTTACTAGATTCATCAACTTCATACCTCTCAAAAATGATCCATTAATAAGGTTGATCAGGTCTTATTAACAACCACTTTCGATTAACATAAAACCGAAGAAATTTCGTAAATCACTAAGTTACCTCAACGGGATATGAATGTCCCCAATGATACGTCTCCGTCGTATCTATAATTTTTTATTGTTTCATGCCAATATTATACAAGTTTTACATACTTTTGGCAACTTTTTATATGATTTATTGGACTAACCTATTGATCCAGTGCCCAGTGCTAGTTCCTGTTTTTTGCATTTTTAGTATCGCGAAAAATCCATATCAAATGAAGTCCAAATGCAATAAAATTTTACGGAGAATTATTTTGGAATATATGTGATTTTTGGGAGTTGGAATCACCACAAACAGAGGCCCACACAGCCCACAAGACACCAGGGCGCGCTAGAGGCCCCTGGCGCGTGGTGGTGGGTTGTGCCCTCCTCGAACGTCGGTTGGAGCTCTACTTCGGGCGCAAGGAAGCTTATATCCGGAAAAAAATCGTGTTAAAATCTCGGCACATTCGGAGTTACGGATCTCCTGGAATATAAGAAACGGTTTATGGCCAGATCAGGGGAGCGCGAAACAGAAGAGAAGAGAGAGGGAGATCCAATCTCGGAGGGGCTCCCGCCCCTCCGCCACCATGGACGCCATAGACCAGGGGGGAACCCTCCTCCCATCTAGGGGGGAGGCCAAGGAATAAGAAGAAGGAGGGGGGCTCTCTCCCCCTCTCTCCCGGTGGCACCGGAACGCCGCCGGGGCAAGGATCGTGACGGCGATCTACATCAACAATCTTGCTACCGTCAACACCAACTCTCTCCCCCTCTATGCATCGGTGTAACACCCCTTCTCCCCGCTGTAATCTCTACTTAAACATGGTGTTCAACTCCATATATTATTTCCCAATGATCTATGGTTATCCTATGATGTTTGAGTAGATCTGTTTTGTCCTGTGGGTTAATCGTGATCTTGGTTGGGCTATGGTGCCCTCCGTTCTCGCCCAAACGTGAGGGGCCACCGCTGTAGGGTGTTGCAATATGTTCATGGTTCGCTTATGGTGGGTTGCGAGAGTGACAGAAGCTTAAACCCGAGTAAGTGGGGTATGGCGTATGGGAGTAAAAAGGACTTGATACTTAATGCTATGGTTGGGTTTCACGACCTTGATGATCTTTAGTAGTTGCGGATGCTTGCTAGGGGTCCAATCACAAGTGCATATGATCCAAGTAGATAAAGTATGTTAGCTCATGCCTCTCCCTCATATAAAATTACAAGATTGATTACCGGTACTTGTTATCGATTGCCTAGGGACAAATAACTTTCTTGTTGACACAAACCCTTTTACTAAAGACCGAACCTTTATTATCTTGCGAAGTACTTCTAGTTTTATTCTTGCAAAGTAGTTCTAGCATCACTCCTACAAAATAGTTTCATACTTGTTTCCGATAAGCAAATGTCAAGTGTGCGTAGAGTTGTATCGGTGGTCGATAAAACTTGAGGGAATATTTGTTCTGCCTTTAGCTCCTTGTGGGGTTTGACACTCTTATTTATCGAAGAAGGCTAAAAACGATCCCCTATACTTGTGGGTTATCAAGACCTTTTTCTGGCGCCATTGCCAGGAGCAATAGCGTGGGGTGAATATTCTCGTGTGTGCTTGTTTGCTTTATCACTAAGTAGTTTTTATTTCCTGTTCTAAGTTGTTCTCTATCTTTAGTTATGGATATGGAACACGAAACACCAAAAAAATAGTTGTACTTGCTACTCATGGAGATGGGGAACCTCCTAAAACCCTCGATGCTCGTTATGTGAAAAATATTATACACTACTTTGATAATCCTGAGAAAACCCCATTCAACATGATAATGGGAGTAACGTTGGATCAACGTGAATACTTTAGGGATTGTTGGTTGACACAAAAAGCGAAACTTTTATGGGATCAAATTTATATGTTGCGCTGGTATGCTCGGGATCTATGCTTGAGACATGATTATACTTGTTGCTCTAGAATGAATGCTCCACATCTTCCCTTTTCATGCAAATTTAATGATAATGAAACCTTAGCTTCTTATGCTAATGGTATATATGATTATTATGATGTGGAACGAATGGAAGAATTTGTTGCTTTTAAGGGTGCATATGAAATTGCATCTTTGTTTGAAAAGTTTGAAGATTTTGATGATTCAGTTTATAGACCTGAAAATCTTGCCATCCTTAAATATTGCTATGATAATTCTGAATACAATTACGATATTGATGTATTCATTGAGAATAACTCCGCTATCCAAGAAGAGACTAATATTTTGCAGGAGTTTATGGAAGAAGAAATTGATGAAACTGCGAGCTCATTGGATGAAAAAGATGATGAGGAGAGCGAAGAACAAAAGGAGGAAGATCGGATTAGCTACCCACGCCCACCTTCTAATTAGAGTACCTCCAAGTCATACATTGTTTAATGTCCCTTCGTTCTTACCGAAGGATGAATGCTATGATAATTGCTATGATCCCGTAGAAATATCCCTTTTTGATGAAATTGATGCTTGCTATGCTTGTGGCCAACATGCCAATATGAGTTATGCTTATGGAGATGAAATTTCTATAGTTCCTTATATTAAGAATGAAATTGTTGCTATTGCACCCACACATGATAGTCCTATTACCTTTTTGGATTCTCCCAACTACACTATATCGGAGAAGTTTCCTCTTATTAAGGATTACATTGATGGGTTGCGTTTTGCTACTACACATGATGACTTTGATGAATATAATATGCATGTGCTTGCTGCTCCTACTTGCAATTATTATGAGAGAGGAACTACATCTCCGCCTCTTTATGTTTCCAACACGAAAAAATTGCAAGAAACTGTGTGTGCTATGTATTGGCCTTTACTTGATGTTCATGAATTGTTGTTGTATGACATGCCGATGCATAGGAAGAGAGTTAGACTTCGTCATTACTTGATATATGTTGCTTTGTGCTCACTACTAAATGCCAAATCATTGTTAATTAAAATTGGCTTTGATATACCTTGGGATCCGGGTGTATCCATTACTTGAGCACTTTATGCCTAGCTTAATGGCTTTAAAGAAAGCGCTGCCAGGGAGACAACCCGGAAGTTTTAGAGAGTCATTTATTTCTGTTGAGTGATTTTATAAAGTTTAAAAACAAAAAAATATAGAGGGGAACCCAAAACTTTTCAAAAAGGAAAGTGAAAGTGAGAGAGACAAGCATTGTTGAAGTGGGGGAGCTCCTTGAAGTTTGTTCATGCTCACGGAAACTTTGTGAATCTTAATTACAGAAACTTTTCAAAAAAATAATTATCCCCTTGTACAATTCCATTGTATTATAAAAATAATATGCCAAGATTTGCCTTTAGGATGTTTAAATTGCTTGTTGATTTCTGCGGTGCAAAACAGAAACTTTGGCTATAGTGTGCGATTTTACATTTTTTTACTGGAACGTCAAACGGTTCTGAAACCTTTTGTAATGTCTTTCTATACAAAATGTTTGTTTTTCCGAAAAAATTCAGAATTTTTAGAGTTACAGAAGTATGGTGGATGTTCGAATCTTTGCAAACTGCCCTGCTTTCACAAATTGCTGTTATAGCTTCATTATTTGCGTATGTTTGAATTCTTGTTGAAGCCTCCTTGACTTGGGGACATAGAATTGTGATAGCATACAGTGGGTAATGTTTGTTTATAATTATACAATAATGTTACAGTAGTACATGATGGGATTTCATTGCCATATTCACTAACCCCACCACTAAAAGTTTGGTTAAGTTTTGTGTGGATGAAGTGTTCGAAGATCGAGGAGTTCTCGATGTGAGGAGAAGGAGGAGAGGCAAGAGCTCAAGCTTTGGGATGCCCAAGGCAACCCAAGTAAATATTCAAGGAGACTCAAGCGTCTAAGCTTGGGGATGCCCCGGAAGGCATCCCATCTTTCTTCAACAAGTATCGGTATGTTTTCGGATTCGTTTCATTCATGCGATATGTGCAAATCTTGGAGCGTCTTTTGTGTTTATTTTTCACTTTTATTTTATGCACTATGCTGGTTTGAGATAGTCCATGGTCGATTTATAGAATGCTCATTGCACTTCACTTATATCTTTTGAGTATGGCTTTATAGAATGCTTCATGTGCTTCACTTATATCATTTGAAGTTTGGATTGCCTGTTTCTCTTCACATAGAAAACCGTTATTTGTAGAATGATCTTTTGCTTCACTTATATTTATTAGAGCATGGTCTTTTGTAGAAAGAATTAAACTCTCATGCTTCACTTATATCTATTTAGAGAGTCAACAAGAAATGGTCAATTGCATGGTTAGTCATAAAATCCTACATAAAACTTATGGATCACTGAATATGATATGTTTGATTCCTTGCAATAGTTTTGCGATATAGAGATGGAATATGTGTGAGGTACTAGTAAATGGTTGTGTTTAGTAAGAATATTGGTGTTAAGGTTTGTGATTCCCGAAGCATGCACGTATAGTCTCTCGTTATGCTATGAAGTTGGAGCATGACTTATTATTGATTGTCTTCCCTATGAGTGGCGGTCGGGGACGAGCGATGGTCTTTTCCTACCAATCTATCCCCCTAGGGGCATGCATAGTAGTACTTTGCTTCGAGGGCTAATAAACTTTTGCAATAAGTATATGAATTCTTTATGACTAATGTGAGTCCATGGATTATACGCACTCTTACCTTTCCGCAATTTGCTAGCCTCTACGGTACCGTGCATTGCCCTTTCTCACCTCGAGAGTCGGTGCAAACTTCGCAGGTGCATCCAAACCCCGTGATATGATACGCTCTATCACACATAAGCTTTATTATATCTTCCTCAAAACAGCCACCATACCTACCTATTATGGCTTTTCCATGGCCATTCCGAGATATATTGCCATGCAACTTCCACCGCTTCTGTTTGATGACTTGAGCATTCATTGTCATATTGCTTTGCATGATCATATAGCTGACATAGTAGTTGTGGCTCAGCCACCGTTCATCATTTATCATACATGTTACGCTAGATCATTGCACATCCTGGTACATGCCAGAGGCATTCACATAGAGTCATACTTTGTCATAGGTATCGAGTTGTAATTTTTATTTCTTTTGAGTTATAAGTAAATAGAAGTGTGATGATCATCATTATTCATTTTCAGAGCAGTGCCCCAGTGAGGAAAGGATGATGGAGACTATGATTCCCCCACAAGTCGGGATGAGACTCCGGACAAAGAGAGAAAAAAAGAGAAAAGGAAAAAAAGAAAAAGAAAAGAAAAAAGACAAAAAAACAAAGAGAGAAGGGGCATTGTTAGTATCCTCTACCACACTTGTGCTTCAAAGTAGCACCATGTTTTTCATATGGAGAGTCTCCTATGTTGTCACTTTCATAAACTAGTGGGAAATTTTCATTGTAGGGTTAGATGCACACCCACTTAGTTTTCATATTGAGCTTTCATACACTTATAACTCTTAGTGCATTCGTTGCATGGCAATCCCTACTCCTCACGTTGATATCGATTGATGGGCATCTCCATAGCCCATTGGTTAGCCACGTCGATGTGATACTTTCTTACCTTTTTTGTCTTCTCTATATTTACCCCTATCATCATACTCTATTCCACCCGTAGTGCTACATCCATGGCTTGGGCTCATGTATTGCATGACGGTTGAAAAAGCTGAAGCGCGTTAAATAGTATGCACCAATTGCTCGGCTTGTCATCGGGGTTGTGCATTATAAATATTTTGTGTTAAGAAGACAGAGCACGACAAGACTATATGATTTTGTAGGGATAGCTTTCTTTAGCGTTGATATTTTGAAAGACATGATTGTTTGTTGGGATGCCTGGGTATTGATGTCTTTATGTCAAACTATAGACTATTGCTTTGAATCACTTATGTCTTAATATTCATGCCATGATTAGATATATGACCAAGTTTATGCTACGTAGCATTCCACATCAAAAATTATCTTTTCATCATTTACCTACTGGAGAACAAGCAGGAATTAAGCATGGGGATGCTAATACGTCTTCATCGTATCTATAATTTTTTATTGTTTCATGCCAATATTATACAAGTTTTACATACTTTTGGCAACTTTTTATATGATTTATTGGACTAACCTATTGATCCAGTGCCCAGTGCTAGTTCCTGTTTTTGCATGTTTTTTGTATCGCAGAAAAACCATACCAAACGAAGTCCAGATGCAATAAAATTTTATGGAGAATTATTTTGGAATATATGTGATTTTTGGGAGTTGGAATCATCGCAAACGGAGGCCCACACAGCGCACAAGACACCAGGGCGCGCTAGAGGTCCCTGGCGCATGGTGGTGGGTTGTGCCCTCCTCGAACGTCGGGAGCTCTACTTCGGGCGCAAGGAAGCTTATATCCGTAAAAAAATCGTGTTAAAATCTCGGCGCAATCGGAGTTACGGATCTCCCGGAATATAAGAAATGGTTTTCGGCCAGATCAGGGGAGCGCGAAACAGAGAGGGAGATCCAATCTCGGAGGGGCTCCCACCCCTCCGCCACCATGGATGCCATGGACCATAGGGGGAACCCTCCTCCCATCTAGGGGGGAGGCCAAGGAAGAAGAAGAAGGAGGGGTCTCTCTCCCCCTCTCTCCAAGTGGCGCCGAAACACCGCCGGGGCAAGGATCGTGACGGTGATCTACATCAACAATATTGCTACCGTCAACACCAATTCTCTCCCCCTCTATGCAACGGTGTAACACCCCTTCTCCCGCTGTAATATCTACTAAAACATGGTGCTTAGCTCCATATATTATTTCCCGATGATCTATGGTTATCCTATGATGTTTGAGTAGATCTATTTTGTCCTGTGGGTTAATCGTGATCTTGGTTGGTATGATTGTATATTTTATTTATGGTGCTGTCCTATGGTGCCCTCCGTTCTCGCGCAAACGTGAGGGGCCCCCACTACAAAAAAAATACACTTCCGTGATTATACGTGTTTGTCACAGTAGGTCACGTTTTCTGTCATGCATGTACATCCATGACAAATTTATGACAGAATGAAGATAGTCGTACCTGTGCTGTCGTAGAAGTGTTCCATGACATTACCAAAATTATCATCACGGAAGTGTCCACTTCCATGACGATAAATCGCGCGTCACAGAAGTGCTTTCGTCAAGGGTGACCGACACGTGGCATCCACCGTAACGGAACGCCGTTAAGCTATCAGGTCCGGTTTTGGATCCGATAACCGGTTAACAGCCCGGACCAATGGGGATTTCCACGTGTAAAATTCTAATTGGCTGACGGAAACACGTGTCAGCTCCGCGTTGGCATAGGTGTCACTCATCCAATGGGCGAGATGCGCCTATGATATGCTGACACTTGGACCGGCCCAAAAGTGGCCCATAAAGTTTAAATGGGCCGACCCAACTAAAGGCCCACAAGATTTTGCGGTCCATAATGGGCCAGCCCAGCAAAGGCCCACGAGATTTTGCGTATCATAATGGGCCGGCCCAGCTAAAGGCCCATGAGATTTTGTGGGCCATAATGGGCCGGCCCAGCTAAAGGCCCGCGAGATTTTGCGGACCATAATGGGCCGGCCCAGATAAAGGCCCAACATTCTCAGTTAAGGCCCGTACGGCTAGTGTCAAATCGGCCCGTCAACGGCCTGTCCTAAACTTTTCATCGTCGCGGCCCATGGTCACTTCTGGCCCGTTAACAGTCCGCTAAGTATATGGGCCGAATTACGGCCCAGTGTATTTCCGGCCTGTTAAAGGTCCTGCTTCATTTGGGCCCATTTACAGGCCATTGAAACTTTCAGCCCATAACCGACCATGAAGGATTTGGGTCATATTCGGCCATGTGTGACATTCGGCCTATTAGAGGCCCACTATAGATTTGGGCCACTTTCGGCCTGTTGTGATTTTCGGCCTGTTAACGTCGGACGAAATCCATGTGCCATATGTGGCCCAATGACACATCGGGCCCATTAACGGCCCATATAAAAATGACGATAATCTAGCCCGACCGAACTTCTGGCCTGTTAAAGGCCCGTGTATTAGGTCGGCGCATTTATGGCCCGTCCGAATTTCGGCCTGTGAAAGATCCGCATCGTAAATGGGCCCAATCTCACTTTCGGTCTTTTAAAGGCCCATGTTTTTATGGGTTCGAGATATTTACACCTGTAAACGGCCTATTGTTACTGAGGGCCCAAATTATGTTTAGGCCTGTTAAAGGCCCACTATGGGCACAGGCCTACCAGAAAAAATATGAAATCTTATGCTGATTTAGGCCTAGATATTTTTAGTGGGCTACATGCAAATTTCGGCCCATAATCGTTTTTAGCCCAATTGGAATGGGCCCGACGAATGTTGGCATGTTGGGCTCCTACGAAGCTTTCGGTCGAATACATTACTAAGATAAACCTACACTATACAAAAATAGCGTCGTGATTATTGCGGCCTTTGGCAGCATCATAAATGTTGTATCACAACAAAAGGCCTGTTGGCATAAAGCTTACAGTCCTTGCAGATAAAAGCACCATCAGATGTATAGAAGCATAGATCATTTGACCTGAGTGCTAATGTTTCTGGCTGTAGAATCTGATGGAGCAGCACGATCTTCACCTTTTTTCCTCCATTGCTCTTGAACAACGAAGCGAATGTCTGATAGTCTGGTTTCAAAACCATTCATATCTTGACGACATTTGTCAACCACTAGTCTTGTTTCCAAAAGGACGTCCATTAGGGATTGGACTTGTGTGTGGAGCACAGATATATCACTCTGTCTACCAGGAAGATTTTGTTCAGTAGGCGATTTGGACGAGGTTACCTTGACAACCAACCCAGAATTACGCAGGAAGGTGCTTTTTGCACTACTAGTGGAGAGATACTGACGCACTGCAGCAAGAGGTGACATTGTACCTGTGGTAGCCTCGCCACCTTCAGGTGGTTGTGGCTGTTCAATCAATTTTTCCATAGCTTCCTGAAAGTTTGAACTTGTAGATTAGTGTACCAGATAAGTTACTAATGAGACAAAAACAAACAAAGTAGGTTACACGTTTATACATAACTTATTTTGGTGAACTATTGTCATACATTAGCATGTATTGTAGTGCCAACTACATAATAAAATCACTTTCGGAACATATGTCCATGTAGCATGCCTACTGTATTGTCTATTTCCTCACGTTCGTTGACATCTAAGGATAAAGAGACATGGTTTAAAGTAGGATGAATGTAGTATGACATCATTCATATCATGGGCAAACAGATATAAAACAAACAGGCTATTTTATCATTGTGTGCGCACGTGATCATAACAACTAGAATACAGATCAAGACCAAAAGAGTATCATTCATCTCTTTTAAACCATGTAAGGTGAAATGATACGTTAAGACAACTGTGTATAAAAGTGAATAGAGTAACTGAACATTGGCTGCCAACCAAGTAGTTAAATGAACACATCACAGTACCAATCAGTTCAAAGGCAGGAGGAGTAAGGACTTACAACAGCGGCTTGAACTGGTGTGCTCATGCCCTTCATCTTGCTGGTGTGGCAATCCTTGAAGATTTGCACTGCATTCGGTTCAGGTTCTTTTTGGTCCGCACAGGCTTTCCTCTGTATTTGGAACAAGTCAATATAGATACGATAATATGGCACAGAAAAAAGAAGGAAGTAGCACCTATTTACAAGAGCCTCGCAGTGTGCAATATAGCTACGAGATCCTGTTGTCTGTTGGAATTTCACTTTAGAACGGTTGGTCTTGTTCTTCAAACAGTTAGCCTAGAAGAAGATACACTTGTAAGGCACATACATAAATACAAGTTCAATATGTGGTCTGATCAAATACATATAGCCTACCTGATACTTTGGATCAGACCAGTGTTTAACGAGGGTTGTCCAGTCTTCATCTGTAATATATTCAACTGGAGATGTTTGGGCGATTTCATTGTTAGCCTTGCCTTCAAAGTGAGATTTTCTAAGGTGGTACCGATACTGTCGCAGAGCAGACTGAAAAACATGAGTGCATGCTTGTTTAGTTGCATCATCTTTTGGATCCAACTTGAACCTCATCTGTTGAAAAAAGAATGTGAGTCTTATTAGGAGGAAGCTAGAAAGTATGGGACAGAGCAAGACAATATTACTAATTGCGATGAATAACATTACTTACGGATAAATGGTCAAGGAAGGTGTTAAACTGGGTATTGTCTTTCTCATTCCTGTACTGGATCCACGTTGGGAGGATACGTGCATGACACCTAACGGCAATGGCTGCCTCTGATACTAACTTGGCTGACTCTGTAGCATCACGTGGCCTTTTTAAACCTGCCTCAAAATGGATCTCCATTCTTCCTCCTTTAGATTTTGTTAATCTGTCAAGCATTATCCCTGATGTCTGTTTCCGCTTGTGTCATGGTGCTAGTTCAACAACGAATATGGAAAGTGTTAGTGTACATCAAACTGTGAGAGTACATATAAAGGAGCATGCAACTGCAACTTAACTCGGTCAGGTACCGTCTTGGTGTTGATGCTCATGAGGTTCATCTGATCTTCCCAAGTCCTGCTATGTCAGCAATGCTTCGGAAGTAGTGTTAGGTGTGAAGGCAGCTTGGGAACTGGCCAGTTCTGGAGCAAACGAACAAGTAACTCGTTGAGATGCTGGTACAGTTGAAGCGGATGCTGCAGCTGGTGGAGCAGGTGATACTGTGTATGTAGATTTAGCCGGTGGACTTGGACCTTCTACTGCACTATAAGTACCAGTAGAATCTGGACGGCATATCCTTTTCCGTTTCACCCGACGAGTAACACCACTCCCTACTATATTATTTTCCTTGCTCTTTTTTGACTTTGCCATGTCAAGCCGTACCCACAACACAAAAGAATAAAATCGCTCTTCAGAACTCATTGATGCATGATACGGACAAGCAATACTTTGATGTAAGACAACCGTATGAGGATGAAATATGTAAGAAAAACAGGACGGCATGACATATTAACAGCTACGATGTGTAAACTAAGCAGAAGGATTTTCAAGAAAATAGAAGTAATGCAAGCTAGACACCATATGAAAGATGCAACCAATATTACTCTGCCAAGTTAAAAGTGTCTTGTCATAAGTGGCAATTCGAAAAATTAGAAGCAGTACAACATAGAAATCAATGCAAGATGCAACCACTATCAAACTGCCATGTTAAAAGTGTCCAATCACGAGTGACTGATGCGGGATACACAACAGCAGTACTTTGATGTAAGAACATGGTATGATAGATAGATGCAGTGTATTCTAGACACAGAACGCCATGTCATATGCACATGTATAACGTATGAACTCAACAGGTGCAATTTAATCAAAATAGAAGAAATACAGGCTAGACAACATATGCAACATGAAACCAATTATCACACTGTCAACTTAGAGCAAGCACCTGCGATGGTGGAGTACGGGAGATGAACTCATCATGTAGACTTGGGACTTCAACTTCATTAGCAGTAGCAGTGGAAAATCTAGAGAGACTCTGTTTGCGTCGGTGCGGAGGACCACCAACATCCCCTAACTTACTCTTTTCCTTCCTATTTTCTGATATTGCCTTATGAAGTCAAAACCACAAGAAGATGAATAAAATTAGCTCTGCATAACTGGTTGATGCATGATACAGACGAACACTACTTTGATGTAAGGCAAGCGCAGGATAGGAGGATGGAATATATACAAAAAAGACAGCGTTTCATATTCACACGTACGATAGGAGGATGGAATATGTATGAAAAAACAGTAAGCGGAAGGCATTTCAACAAAATTAGAAGAAATGAAAGCTAGGCACCATATGAACATGCAACCAATATCACTCTATCAGGTAAAAAGTGTCTCGTCGTAAGTGCCATTTCAAGAAATTAGAAGCAGTACAAGCTAGAAGACAATGCAAGATGCAACCGACATCACAGTCCAAGTTAAATGTGTCTTATGGGTAAGTGATCGTTGCAGGTATAAGTTGTAAGCTACGCAGATGCAATTCAACATAATCAGAAGCAATACAAACTAGACATCATACAGAAAACGCAACCACATATAACAGTTCCAAGTTAGAGCAAGCACATGTGATGGTGGAGTAGGGGAGATGTGCTCATCATGTACACGTATGTTCTAGAAACAGGAACACGTGTCATATTCACAGGCATTATGTGTAAAGTAAGCAGATGCAATTCAACAAAGTTAGAAGCAATACAAGCTAGACATCATACGCAACATGCAACCACATATAATAGTGCCAAGTTAGAGCAAGCACCTGTGATAGTGGAGTAGGGGAGATGTGCTCATCATGTACACGTATGTTCTAGAAATAGGAACACGTGTCATATTCACAGGCATTATGTGTAAAGTAAGCAGATGCAATTCAACAAAGTTAGAAGCAATACAAGCTAGACATCATACACAACATGCAACCACATATAATAGTGCCAAGTTAGAGCAAGCACCTATGATGGTGGAGTAGGGGAGATGTGCTCATCATCTACACAGCTACGTTGACTGTCTAGGCTTGCGTTGTCTTGCGAATCTTGTTGGGAGGATGGCGGAGTAGAATCTGTAGAGAACCTCCGTTTTAGTTGCTCGGAAGGACCACCATCATCCAATGCCTTGCCAATTTCCTTCATCTTTCTTGATTTTGCCTTGTGAGGTCAAAGGGACAAGAAAAAGGAATAAAATTTTCTCTTCAGAACTCATTCATGCATGATACTGACGAACACTACTCTGATGAAAGGCAAAGTCATGATATGAGGATGGAATATGTATGAAAAAATGGACGGCTGGACATATTCACACCTATGATGTGGTAACTAAGCAGAAGACACTTCAACAAATTAGAAGCACTACAAACTAGACACCATATGAAAGGTGCAATCAATATCACTCTGCCAAGTCAAAACTGTCTTGTCATAGGTGGCGTTCATCAAACTAGAAGCAATACATGCTAGAAATCATATTCAAGACGCAAACCAATATCACACTGCCAACTTAAAGGTGTTCCATCATAAGTGACGGATGCAGGATACACAAGAAGAGTAGTTTCATGTAAGAACATGGTGTGATAGACAGATATAGTATGTACCAAAAACAGGAAAGCGTCATATTCACACGTATCATGTGTAAGCTAAGCAGATGCAGTTTACACTAATTAGGAGCAATACAAGCTAGACACCATATGCAACATGCAACCAGATATCACACTGCCAAGTTAGAGCAAGCACCTTGGATGGTGGAGTAGGGGAGCGGAGACTTGGACCTTGTAATGCACTATCAGTACAAGGAGAATCGGTACAGATGCTCCGTTTACGTTGCTGCAGAGGACCACCATCATCGCCTTCCTTACTCTTTTCCTTCCTCTTTCTTGATTTTGCCTTGTCAAGTCAAACCCACAAGAAAAAGGAATAAAATTTTCTCTTCAGAACTCATTGATGCATGATACTGACGAACACTACTTTCATGTAAGGCAGCCGCATGATAGGAGGATGGAATATGTATGAAAAACAGGACGGCGTGACATATTGACATGTATGATGTATAAAGTGTAAACTAAGCATAAGGTGCTTGAACTTGTTAGAATCAATGCAAGCTAGAAACCATATGAAAGATGAAACTAATATCACTCTGCCAAATAAAAAGGGTGCCCTAACAAATGTATTTGACCAAATTAGAAGCAATACATGGCAACAGGCTAGAAATAATATGCAATATGCAACGAATAAAGGCGACTCATCGTAAGTGATTGATGCAGGATACAGAAGAGAGGTAGTTTCATGTAAGAACAAGTTTAACACATAGATGTAGTGTGTACCAAAAATAGGAAGGCATGTCATATTCACAGGTATAATGTGTAAACTAAGCAGATGCAATTTACCCTAATTAGAAGCATTACAAGCCAGACACCATATGCAACATGCAACCACATATCACACTGCGAAGTTAGAGCAAGCACCTGTGATGGTGGTGTAGGGGAATTGCGGTCATCAACTAGAGAGCTACGTTGACTATCTTCATTTAGCCTTGCTATTTCTTGAGAATCATGTGGGGAGGATGACACTGCACTCTTTAAACGAGTATGGCGTCTCACAGTAACCCACCCGGGTGTCTGTCTCATCATAAGTGATTGATGAGGGATACAAAAGAGCATTAGTTTGATGTACGAACATGGTTAATAGACATGTGTAGTATGTATCAAAAATAGGAAGGCATGTCATTATCAAATGTAGAATGTGTAAAGTAAGCAGATGCAATTTAACCAAATTGGAAGCAATACAAGCTAGACACCATATGCAACATGCAACCACATTTGACAGCGTGAAGTTAAAGCAAGCACCTGGGATGGTTGTGTGTGGCAATTGAGATCATCAACTGCAGAGCTACGTTTACTGTCTCCAACTGCTGACACTGCATCCTTTAGAGCGCTGAAACGCTTAGTGCTTATCTTCGAATTACACTGGAGCGACTTCTGTCTTTTCTTTTCAGCATTCATCAACACTGCATCAGAGTTTGAAATACCCATGCATAAAAAAACAATAGTGTGAGTACGGGTGAAGTGTGTGGACAATTAGTACAGTGTAAAGGCAGCAGATAGCAGGTCGGTGAGAAATAAATGACGGGAGACATATGATAGCTCTACAACATGCATGGCACACTAAATTACTACAGGATTCTATGAAAATAACATTCGACTGAAAACAAATAGGTCAGTCCATTTTTTCTGCACCGTCCGATGTACAAAGAACGGGCAGATCGCCTTCATCTACCTCTAGCCAGTAAGTGTTGACGATCTTCCTCGAAACGGCAGCGACCACCGGCCCAGTCCCCTGCCTGCGCCCTCCCCTCGACCTCACCGCACCGTCGTGCTTGGCACTGCCCCCCGGCAATCCATTCAAGCCCCGCCGACCTCCAGATCGGGCGCAAGCAGCTCCTGCGCCCCACACCCCTATGATAGACACCAATGCGTCGCTTCCCCGACGAACAGGCAGACTAGGTGCTCGGCGCCCCTAAGCGGGTGCTGCTTCTTTTAATTGCGGTTCGACTGACCCTGAATTGAAATCCAGGCGGGCTACTGACCTCTAGCAAAGGTGAAATAGTAAAGGGAGGAAACCTTGTGCATTTAGTATCACGAAGAAGATGCAGTAAGAAGTGCTCAACTAGTTTCTTTCGTGGGATGAATACGGCGTGAGCAGAGACGTAAGGTTTCCACGAATAAGGGAAGAGGAGTACCTCTTTTTGTTGGCAGTGTTGTGTCCTCCTTCTGTTTTTCCAACGATCTTCTTGTGGTTCACTGGAAACGAGAAGTTGTGGAGGACGGTGCAGCCTTGGACGAACCCATGGCCAAGTTGTTGAGTGTGGTGCGGTGCCCGTCTGTCGGCGGCGGGGAAGCAGGTCCGAGGCGGCGAATGACGGCGTAGCCGGAACAGCTCCGGTGCGGTGGACGGTTGCGATAGTGGAGAGACAACAGTGAGGTGCAGGACGGCGTGGTCGGAGTAGTTCTGGTACGGCGCACGTCGGCGTCGGCGTCGTGAAGGCAGCTCTACATCGGCTTCAGCTGCTAAGTCCTTGAGGGTGTTGCGGTTGCGGTTGCGTTGGACGGCGACGTCGGGGTACCGGCTCCGGCGTGATGGAGGAGGGCGGCGGTGGATTGGGCGCTATGGGATGGAGGACGGAGGAGGCTGGGGTTTCGCGGCTGGTGGAGAGGGCGTTTTGGCGCCCACGGAGTATGAATGGGGAAACGGAGGGAGGCGGGAACTAAGGGGGAAGAATGTTTCGGTTTGGGATGCGGTTGTTTGAAATTTGGGGAAGTTACAAACTTTGCCCCCATCTAAAATTTCGGACATATTGCAGGTTGGGGGTAGGACAGTAATCTCAGGTGTCCCAAATGTGGGCGGGATAGATTTCGGCCGAGCGCATGGGTGTTTAGGCGCCCACGGCGTATGAATGCTTCTCGGAGGCGGTTGAGACTGGCGTCTTGGTGAAGTTACAAACCTACCCCGGTTTAGACCTTTGGACATCGGGCCGATAGGCTATACGGGCCAGAGTCAGGACAGTAATTTCCTACCACCAAACATTAGTCTCGCGCGGTTTCGGGTGACCAGAGGCCTATTTGGCGCTTCGTTCAATATTTGGGAGCAGAAGCATTAACGTTTTCGGTTATCTTGAATTGAACATTCAGGATTTGTCAAACTTCACAAATCTTTACTCTTGAAAATCCTAAAGCTACGATTATTTTGGAATGGAGGAGGTACATTTGAATATACATTGTACACGAGTATATATTAAAAAATATGCAACTTACCTCAGTTCTTGCATGGTTCTAGATATAATCTCCTTAGTTGCAAAAAAAGTTAGGCATGCGTATGAATATATATAGCATGTTCAAATGCACAACAAAGATTGATGCCCCCTTTTACATCTGATTTACAAATTCCATTATCTCGGGTTCAAATAGAGGAATCCACTTCCTATGAATTCGAATCTTCGAAACCCCCTTTATGTTGAATTCGACATGTATTCTATTTTGTAGCTAGCAATTTGGAATGTATCCATGCAAGTGACAAATGTATAAAGTGCCTCACACTAACAACATGGAGTGCACTAATTAATGTTTATATATGAATTGCAAAAGAATCCATTGCCTGTATTTCAAACCGCTCTCACTCTATGGATCGATAATATGAAATAAACACATGCACATGCTAGAATTCAATAGAGTATGGGTGTCTGATAGACCGATTTTCGTCCATACGCAATTTGCAAAATTCATGATCTCATCCAAAAATAATAATGCCATTTATATTTTACTTTAATGCGTAGAACCGCCTTTTACACGTAGATGCACTATGCCTCGGCCCGTTCTCACAAACGCGCTATATATCTCTCTATCTACCGCATAAGTGCACACACTTTATATGCATCGGCATTTCTCTTTCACACATGCTCACAATCTCTCTCGGGGTGTCGGGGAGTCTCATGCACATGCTCTCTATATCTCTCTCTCTCTCTCTCTCTCTCTCTCTTTCTGACTACTATGTACCACTCGTTTCACTAATCTCAGTTGGAAAACACTATTTCTCTCACATGCATATATACACACGCACGGTCTCTACTAGCCCTCTATACGCACATATATGTGCCTACATGTCTCCTGCACGCACATTATCTTTAGGCCTCTCTCGCACATATTGCCCCCCCCAGACACACCTCTCTCTTAGTAGTTGGCAGATATGATTCCATCATATCATTCGGTAGGATATCCCTGACTGTTAGGCTGGATGGTAATACGAGGCAAAGTTTTACCCTAGTTCGGACCCTTGCAGTTGAGGAAAAAGCCTACTCCTGGTACTGTATATTAGTGATAGGGGTGTGTACAAAGTACACGTGAATACCAGGCATTGTGCGTGTGTGTATACTATCGACGAACTAGCCCCCAAGCTTCTATAACATACTGGGGGCCTAGGGTTACAAATCATATATAGTCGGCTTATCACCAGTGGGGATAGAGTCCTCCGCGACTCTGGTAGCTAGCTTCATGTTGTACGCCGAGTCCTCCACATGGGTCTTCGTATAACGCGTCTCGATCCAACCTATGTGGCGCAGGATGGAACCGACCTATGAGTCCTCATGTTGACCCACCACAACTAGAAATGATGTGCCCACCACACCACACACGCAATCGGCCACTAAGAAAATAAGCATATACAATAGTACAATGTTATACATGAAACTTAATTGCATGGTGCATCCAAAAATATTTGTTCTGGATTGTGAATGTTTATATATTCTCCTAAAATATTAGTCACGGGAAAGAGAAACGAAGGGCATATCTCCTTGTCTCCACCGGACATCCCCTCTTTCTACACCACTTTCACGTACGTACACAAACTATCTCTCGGCCCTCTAAAAGTATGCATGCCCACGACACATTCACGCATGACGGTCACTGTATTTCAAGCTAAAGCACTATACGGTCACTGGAGTTCAGAATATGCTCATTACGGTCATCGTCTACATTCCCGTGGTGATCATACGGTATCTAGCTCATGATACGTCTCCATATTTTCTTGATGACACTGACGGACTTTGCATTTGATGCATGCTCCGTAGTTTGTTGACGACACTTACGGTTATTGTATTTGAAGCAAAAGCACGATATGGTCACTGGACTTCAGAATATGCTCATCACGGTCACCACATACATTTTGTCGTGCTAACCAACATGTGGTTGGATGGTTAGGAGGACAGTGGTTTCTCGAGCCCACCAGGGTTAATGTCCCGGTGCTCGCATTTATCCTGGGTTAATTTCAGTATTTTCCGGCGATGTGTGTTCAGTGGGAGGAGACGTTCCACTCGACTACGAGGCACCTATGGTGACTTCGTAAAATCTCAAGATCATATGCTGGCCCACTCTCTCGAAGGTGCTCATAGGGGTAGGGTGTGCGTGTGTGCGCTTATAGCGGTGAGTGCTTGCGCGTATATATGAGCCCTTGCGTCTGTACCATGTTAAAAAATACATGTCATGATTATACGGCCACTGGCTCACCCATACAACTCCGTATTTTGTTGATGACACAATCAAATTGACCAGTTAAACATTCCACGTGGCGTAACTAGTGTTCCACCATCGGGGCGCATAACCGTGGGGCCCACCTGTCAGCCCGTATATGAAAGAAAGAAATGGTAGTTTGAGTCTGTACTGTGTTAATAAAATACATGTTAGGGTGATCATACAGCCACTGGCTCACCATACAGCTCTGTAATTTGTTGATGACACGATCAATTGACCAGTCAAACGGTCCACATTCAGCAGCGCACATTACCCTAGGGCCCACCCGTCAGTGCGTATATGAAGGACAGAAATGGTAATAAATTAGTGGTCGGTGGGTACTCGAAGTCGTGAGTCCTCTGGTTGGCAGT